>NC_069502.1:248460014-248760014 GCF_027579735.1 Bombina bombina
ATTTTACAGGTAACCTGGTATTTATTTTAACTAGGTACAATAGCTATTAAATAGTTAATAACTATTTAATAGCTACCTTGTTAAAATAATTACCAATTTATCTGTAAAATAAATCCTAACCTAAGTTACAAATACACCTACACTATCAATAAATTAAATAAACTACAAATATCTAAACTAAAATACAATTAAATACACTAAACTAAATTACAAAAAATAAAAAAAGATTACAAGATTTTTAAGCTAATTACACCTATTCTAAGCCCCCTAATAAAATAATAAAGCCCCCCAAAATAAAAAAAATTCCCTACCCTAATCTAAATTACAAAAGTTAACAGCTCTTTTACCAGCCCTTAAAAGGGCTTTTTGCGGGGCATGCCCCAAAGTAATCAGCTCTTTTGCCTGTAAAAAAAAAAACAATACCACCCCCAACATTACAACCCACATACCCCTACTCTAAACCCACCCAAACCCCCCTTAAAAAAAACTAACACTAAGCCCCAGAAGATCTCCCTACCTTGAGTCGTCTTCACCCAGCCGGGCCGAACTCTTCATCCAATCCAGGCGATGTCTTCATCCAAGCGGCAAAGAAGAAGTCTTCCATCCAGGCGATGTCTTCATCCAAGCGGCAAAGAAGAGGTCCTCCATCGTGGCGAAGTTTTCCTCCAAGCGGCATCTTCAATCTTCTTTCTTCCGACCTCCGACGCGGAACATCCAGCTGGCCATAAAGCTGGGGGCTTTATTATTTTATTAGGGGGCTTAGAATAGGTCTAATTAGCTTAAAAATCTTGTAATCTTTTTTTATTTTTTGTAATTTAGTGTTTGTTTTTTTTGTAATTTAGTTTAGTGTATTTAATTGTATTTTAGTTTAGATATTTGTAGTTTATTTAATTTATTGATAGTGTAGGTGTATTTGTAACTTAGGTTAGGATTTACTTTACAGGTGAAAAGGGTTAAATCCGTGCCAATAGTAATGTTTCTATTACAAAGGCCCACTAGGATGAACTAATTTTTTTAAGACCATTCCAATAAACATCCAATAAGTGTGTGTGTCATATGACACTCTTGATGTCTAGCCTTTGAAAGCAATTAGGAAGCCTATGTAGAGAGTGGGTAGGGTGGCTCTCTATGTCACACCCCTGGAAAAAATGAAAATGAAGGAGGTGGAGGAACAGAAAATACCAAGTAGGATTATACATCTTGTATATATATATATAAATATATATATATAATATATATATATAATATACACTAAACTAAACAAGATAATTATGTGGTTTTGCTTGTATGCTAATATATTTTCATTGCAACATTCTTAAAGTCTGAAATTTGCCATCAGCTTTAATATGAAATGCATAGAGACGAGAAAGGAGAGCAAGTGATATGGGGGAAACCAGTAATTATTATAACAGATTTAATAACTTGAGTATGAAAGTATGTCTCACATCAGAAGATGATATCAGGTTGAAGGGTATCAGGTTTAGGAGTTATTTGTGTAAGAACGTCTTTATAAAAAGGATGGGTTATTCATGGAATAAAGCTCCAACAGGAGTTTCTTATTCCTTCATTTACTGCTACACAAACATACCCCATACAAAATTTGACATGAATGAAACATTTATAGAATATTATATTGTAGTCTAAAACCTTAACCAATCTGATCCTTTAAAGGTTTATACCTAATAAAAAAAAAAACAGATTGGTGCTTTCTGCAAAATTCCATAATAATCTACTTTGCCATTTGGGCTAGAGTCCTATTTAATCATTACCCACAGGCTATTATAGTGTTTGGAATTGGAATATCTGTATCTCCATATATTACAGACCTTAAAATATAAAAATATAAAGGTACAACAGTGAGACTCAGCACACGATGACATATAGGGAATTCTTTTTTCTGGGGTCATTTGCCGGCAACTCCTCCTCTTCAATGCCTCTGTCTGTTGGAGTACTTCAAGGATCTGTTCTGGTCCTCTAATCTTCTCCATTTATACTTCTTCGCTGGGTAAACCTTATCAACAGGTTATGGCTTCAAATATCACCTCTATGCTGACGACACCAGATCTACCTCTCCACCCCTGCTCTTTCTCCCTCTGTCCTTTCTCCTGCCAGCGACTGCTTATCTGCGGTGTTTCTTCCTGGATGGCCTCTCACTACCTAAAGATTAACATGTCCAAGACTGAGCTCCTTCTCATCCCCCCTCAAGCTCTACGCTGACTCTCTAGTCCCTGTTGACGGCATTTACCCTTTCCCCATCGCCCCAAGTCAAGCTGCCTCGACTCAAATCTATCCTTCATCCCCATATCCAATCGCTTTCTACATCCTGCGCAACCATCTACGCAATATTTCCAAGATTCAACCTTTTCTGTGCGCTAACACCACAAAGCAAATAATCCACTCCCTTGTTATTTCCCGACTTGTGACTACTGCAATAAACCTACTTACTGGCCTTCCTCTTTCCCGCCTCTCCCACCCTTCAATCCATCCTACATGCCTCTGCCAGGCTGATCCACCTTTCCCGTTGCTCTGTATCTGCTGCACCTCTCTTGCGAGTCCCTTCATTGGCTCCTCATTCACAGCAGAATTTAATTAAAATTCTCACTCTTGCATACAAAGCGCTTACCAACACCTAATCTCTCTAATCAACAAGTATACTCCAGCCCGCCCACTAAGATCCAACAAGGACCCTGCTCCTTGCATCTGCGACTATCACCCTCTTCTCATGCTAGACTGCAGACTTCTGTCGTGCAGCACTGCCCTCTGGAACACTCTCTCTTGTGCTGTAAGGCTTTGTCCTAGTCTTTCTTCCTTTAAATGTGGTATTTAATGCTCCTGCTTGCTAACTCTGCTAGAAGTAAGCTTTTGCGCGCATCAGGTAGCACTTGTATTACAAGTTGAAACTAAAATGTTTTGCTAGCGGTGCGTGCAAAAGCTTACTTCTAGCAGAGTTAGCAAGCAGGAGCATATAAATACCACATTTAATGCTCCTGCTTGCTAACTTCTGCTAGAAGTAAGCTTTTGCGCGCATCAGGTAGCACTTGTATCACAAGTTGAAGCTAAAATGTTTTTGCTAGCGGTCGCGCGCAAAAAGCCAAACCTAAAATATCACAATCCGTTAACGTATTCCCCATAGAAGTCAATAGAGCAAAAACATAATTTATGCTTACCTGATAAATTTATTTCTCTTGTGGTGTATCCAGCCACGGATCATCCATTAGCTTGTGGATATTCTCATTCCCAACAGGAAGTTGCAAGAGGACACCCACAGCAGAGCTGTCTATATAGCTCCTCCCCTCACTGCCATATCCAGTCATTCGACCGAAAACAAGCAGAGAAAGGAGAAACCACAGGGTGCGGTGGTGACTGTAATTTTAAAATGAAAAAATACCTGCCTTAAAATGACAGGGCGGGCCGTGGACTGGATACACCACAAGAGAAATAAATTTATCAGGTAAGCATAAATTATGTTTTCTCTTGTTAGGTGTATCCAGTCCACGGATCATCCATTACTTGTGGGATACCAATACCAAAGCTAAAGTACACGGATGAAGGGAGGGTCAAGGCAGGTACTTAAACGGAATGTACCACTGCCTGTAAAACCTTTCTCCCAAAAATAGCCTCCCGAAGAGCAAAAGTTATCAATTTTGTAGAAATTTTGAAAAAGTATGAAGCGAAGACCAAGTCGCCGCCTTGCAAATCTGTTCAACAGAAGCCTCATTTTAAAGGCCCATGTGGAAGCCACAGCTCTAGTAGAATGAGCTGTAATCCTTTCTGGAGGCTGCTGGCCAGCAGTTCTCATAGGCTAAGCAGATTATGCTTCTTAGCCAAAAAGAAAGAGAGGTGCCGAAGCCTTTTGACCTCTCCTCTGTCACAGAGTAGACAACAAACAAAGCAGATGTTTTGACGAAAAT
Organism: Bombina bombina; assembly: GCF_027579735.1. NCBI lineage: Eukaryota > Metazoa > Chordata > Amphibia > Anura > Bombinatoridae > Bombina > Bombina bombina. The sequence continues at coordinate 248,463,926 of NC_069502.1, forward strand.
CTTTAGTAGCTTGTAAGTAAAACTTTAAGCACGAACCACGTCCATATTGCGTAATAGACGCTCCTTCTTTGTAAGAAGGATTAGGACACAAAGATGGAACAACAATCTCTTGATTGATATCTTATTAGATACCACCTTAGGTAAAAACCCAGGTTTGGTACGCAGAACTACCTTATCTGCATGGAAGAACAGATAAGAGAATCACATTGTAAGGCAGATAACTCGGAAACTCTATGAGCCGAGGAAATAGCTACCAAAAGAAAGAACTTTCCAACATAAAAGTTTGATATCTATGGAATGAAGAGGTTCAAACGGAACCCCCTGAAGAACTTTAAGAACCAAATTTAAGCTCCAAGGTGGAGCAACAGGTTTTAAAACACGAGGCTTGATTCTAACTAAAGCCTGACAAAATGCCTGAACGTCTGGGACAATCCGCCAGATGCTTGTGCAAAAGAATAGATAGCGCAGAACTCTGTCCCTTTAAGGAACTAGCTGACAATCCTTTCTCCAATCCTTCTTGAGAAAAGATAATATCCTGGGAATCCTGACCTTGCTCCATGAGTAGCCCTTAGATTCACACCAATAAAGATATTTACACCATATTTTATGATAGAATTTCCTGGTGACAGGCTTCCGTGCCGGAATTAAGGTATCAATGACTGACTCGGAGAAACACGCTTTGATAAAATCAAGCTGTTCAATCTCCAGGCAGTCAGCCTCATAGAAATTAGATTTGGATGGGTGAAAGGACCTTGAAGTAGAAGGTCCTGTCTCAGCGGCAGAGTCCATGGTGGAAAGGATAACATGTCCACCAGATCTGCATACCAAGTCCTGCGTGGCCACGAAGGCGCTATCAAAATCACTGATGCTCTCTCCTGCTTGATTTGGCAATCAGACGAGGGAGCAGAGGAATTGGGGTGGAAACACATAAGCCAGGCTGAAGGACCAAGGCGCTGCTAGAGCCTTCTATCAGCGGTTGCCTTGGGGTCCCTGGACCTGGATCCGTAACAAGGAAGCTTGGCGTTTCTGGCGAGACGCCATGATACCAGTTCTGTGTTCGCCCCAACGAAGAACCAATTGTGCAAACACCTTCGGATGGAGTTCCCACTCCCCCGGATGAAAAGTCTGTCGACATAGAAAATCTGCCTCCCAGTTCTCTACACCTGGGATATGGATAGCTGATAGGTGGCAAGAGTGGAATCTCTGCCCAGCAATTTTCTTTGAGACTTCTAACATCGCTAGGGAACTCCTTGTTCCCCCTTGATGGTTGATGTAAGCCACAGTCGTGATGTTGTCCGACTGAAATCTGATGAACCTCATTGTCGCTAGATGAGGCCAAGCCTGAAGAGCATTGAATATCGCTCTCAGTTCCAGAATGTTTATTGGAAGGAGTGACTCCTCCTGAGTCCACGATCCCTGAGCCTTCAGGGAGTTCCAGACTGCACCCCAACCTAGAAGGCTGGCATCTGTCGTTACAATTGTCCAATCTGGCCTGCGAAAGGTCATACCTTTGGACAGATGGACCGAGATAGCCACCAGAGAAGAGATCCCTGGTCTCTTGTCCAGATTCAGTAAAGGGGACAAATCTGTGTAATCCCCATTCCACTGACTGAGCATGCATACTTGCAGCGGTCTGAGATGTAGGCGTGCAAACGGCACTATGTCCATTTGCCGCTACCATTAAGCCGATTACTTCCATGCACTGAGCCACCAAAGGGCGAGGAATGGAATAAGAACACGGCAGGAATTTAGAAGTTTTGATAACCTGGACTCCGTCAGGTAAATTTTTCATTTCTACAGAATCTATCAGAGTCCCTAGGAAGGAAACTCTTGTGAGGGGGGGATAGAGAACTCTTTTTCTCGTTCACCTTCCACCCATTGCGACCTCAGAAATGCCAACACTATGTCCGTATGAGACTTGGCAATTTGGAAGTTTGACGCCTGAATCAGGATGTCGTCTAAATAAGGGGCCACTGCTATGCCCCGTGGCCTTAGGACCGCCAGAAGCGACCCCAGAACCTTCGTAAAAATCTTGGGGCTGTAGCTAACCCAAAGGGAAGAGCTACAACTGGTAGTGCCTGTCTAGGAAGGCAAACCTGAGTAACCGATGATGATCTTTGTGTATCGGAATGTGCAGATAAGCATCCTTTAAATCCACTGTAGTCATGTATTGACCCTCCTGGATCATAGGTAGGATGGTACGAATAGTCTCCATCTTGAATGATGGAACTCTGAGGAATTTGTTTAAGATCTTTAGATCCAAAATTGGTCTGAAGGTTCCCTCTTTTTGGGAACCACAAACAGATTTGAGTAAAATCCCTGTCCCTGTTCCTCCTTTGGGACTGGATTGGATCACTCCCATAACTAGGAGGTCTTGTACACAGTGTAAGAATGCCTCTCTCTTTATCTGGTTTGCAGATAATTGTGAAAGGTGAAATCTCCCTTTTGGGGGGGAAGCTTGAAGTCCAGAAGATATCCCTGGGATATAATTTCCAACGCCCAGGGATCCTGGACATCTCTTGGCCACGCCTGGGCGAAGAGCGAAAGTCTGCCCCCTACTAGATCCGTTACCGGATAGGGGGCCGTTCCTTCATGCTGTCTTAGGAGGCAGCAGCAGGCTTTTTGGCCTGCTTACCCTTGTTCCAGGTCTGGTTTAGGTCTCCAGACCTTCTTGGACTGAGCAAAAAGTTCCCTCTTGTTTTGCATTAGAGGAAGTTGATGCCGCACTTGCCTTGAAGTTTCGAAAGGCACGAAAATTAGACTGTTTGGCCCTTGATTTGGACCTATCCTGAGGAAGGGCATGACCTTTTCCTCCAGTGATATCAGCAATAATCTCCTTCAAACCAGGCCCGAATAGGGTCTGCCCCTTGAAGGGAATGTTAAGCAGCTTAGACCTTTGAAGTAACGTCAGCTGACCATGATTTAAGCCATAGCGCTCTGCGCGCCTGGATTGCAAAACCAGAATTCTTAGCCGTTAGTTTAGTCAAATGAACAATGGCATCAGAAACAAAAGAATTGGCTAGCTTAAGTGCTCTAAGCTTGTCAAGTATGTCATCCAATGGCGTCGCTACCTGTAAAGCCTCTTCAGAGACTCAAACCAGAACGCCGCAGCAGCAGTGACAGGAGCAATGCATGCAAGGGGCTGTAGGATAAAACCTTGTTGAATAAACATTTTCTTAAGGTAACCTCTAACTTTTTATCCATTGGATCTAAGAAAGCAACAACTGTCCTCGACAGGGATAGTAGTACGCTTTGCTAGAGTAGAAACTGCTCCCTCCACCTTAGGAACTGTCTGCCATAAGTCCCGTGTGGTGGCGTCTATTGGAAACATTTTCTAAAAACAGGAGGGGGAGAGAACGGTACACCTGGTCTATCCCATTCTGTAAATAATAATTTCTGTAAACCTTTTAGGATATTGGAAAAACATCAGTACACACCGGCACTGCATAGTATTTATCCAGTCTACACAATTTCTCTGGCACTGCAATTGTATCACAGTCATTCAGAGCAGCTAAAACCTCCCTGAGTAACACGCGGAGGTGTTCAAGCTTAAATTTAAATGTAGAATATCAGAATCAGGTTGCATCATCTTCCCTGAGTCAGAAATATCACCCACAGAAAGAAGCTCTCCTTCTTCAGCTTCTGCATATTGTGAGGCAGTATCAGACATAGTTCTTAAAGCGTCAGTATGCTCTGTATTTCGTCTAACTCCAGAGCTATCTCGCTTTCCTCTAAATACAGGTAGTCTGCTAATACCGCTGACAGTGTATTATCCATGACTGCCGCCATGTCTTGTAAAGTACAACGCTATGGGCGCCCTGGATGTACTTGGCGCCATTTGAGCGTGAGTCCCTTGAGCGGGAGTCAAAGGATCTGACACGTGGGGAGAGTTAGTCGGCATAACTTCCCCCTCGTCAGATTCCTCTGGTGATACATTTTTTAAAGACAGAATATGATCTTTATTGCTTAAAGTGAAATCAGTACATTTGGTACACATTCTAAGAGGGGGTTCCACCATGGCTTTTAAACATAATGAACAAGGAGTTTCCTCTATGTCAGACATGTTTATACAGACTAGCAATGAGACTAGCAAGCTTGGAAAACACTTTAAATCAAGTTAACAAGCAAATATAAAAAATGGTACTGTGCCTTTAAGAGAAACAAATTTTGTCAGAAATAATAATAATCTAACAGAGCATTGCACCCACTTGCAAATGGATGATTAACCCCTTAGTTCAAAAAACGGATAAAAAAAACGATATAGACGTTATTTTAACAGTCACACCAAACTGCCACAGCCTTGCTGTGTGCCTACCTTCCCCAACAAACGATTTTTGGAAGCATAAGAGCCCTTTAGAGATGTCCTGTAGCATTCAGGGAACTCCTGGATGTCTCAGTCTGTAATAGTTAATGCACAAAAAAGCACTAAACTAGGCCCCTCCCACTCATAGTAAACACAGTGGAAAGCCTCAGGAAACTGTTTCTAGGCAAATTTAAGCCAGCCATGTGGAAAAAAACTAGGCCCCAATAAAGTTTTATCACCAAAGTATATATAAAAACATTTAAACATGCCAAGCAAACGTTTTATATTGTAAATATAAAAGAGTATTACCTCAGAAAGTAAGCATGATACCAGTCGCTATTAAATCACTGTATTCAGGCTTACCTTACATAAATTTGGTATCAGCAGCATTTTTCTAGCCTTCACATCTTCTAGAAAAAATATTAACTGCACATACCTCATAGCAGGATAACCTGCATGCCATTCCCCGCTGAAGTTATCTCTCTCTTCAGACATGTGTGAGAACAGCAATGGATCTTAGTTACAACCTGCTGAGATCATAGAAATCCCAGGCAGATTCTTCTTTTTTCCTGCCTGGAACAAAATAGCACAACTCCGGTACTATTTAAAAATAATAAACTCTTGATTGAAGCAAAATAACAGCTACATTTCACCATTTATCTCTTACTACCCTCCATGCTTGTTGAGAGTTGCAAAAGAATGACTGGATATGGCAGTGAGGGGAGGAGTTATATAGACAGCTCTGCTGTGGGTGTCCTCTTGCAACTTCCTGTTGGGAATGAGAATATCCCACAAGTAATGGATGATCCGTGGACTGGATACACCTAACAAGAGAAAAAAGTGGAAAAACCCTAACACCCTACTTGCAAACCCAACATGAAAATATTATAATTTCAAATTCCAATGTTCTTCACATAGCAGAATATCTTTTGTTTATTCATAAACACATATTTCTACATATATCTGATGGTATATACATGGTTTTATCTATTTACAAATACAGAACATTTTAATTTGAAATATTTACAGTAAATACACAGTTAAACACATAAATGAATACATATAAATGAATAGTGCATAAATATGTTTTCACATGTTTTCATCTACTTAAAGGGATAGTCTAGCCAAAATTAAACTTTCATGATTCAGAATTTTAAACAACTTTCCAATTCACTTTTATCATTAAATTTGCTTTGTTGTCTTGGTATTCTTAGTTGAATGCTAAACCTAGATAGGCTCATGTTCTAATTTCTAAGCCCTTGAAGGTCACCCCTTATCTGAATGCATTTGACAGTTTTTCAAAGCTAGAGGGTGTTAGTTCATGTATGGCAAATAGATAAACATTGTGCTCACGCCTATGGACTTACTTATGAGAAGGCACTAATTAGCTAAAATGCAAGTCTGTCAAAAGAACTAAAATAAGGGGGCAGTCTGCTGAGTCTTAAATACAAGGTAATCACAGAATTAAAAAGTATATTAATGTAACCGTGTTGGTTAAGGAAAACTGGGGAATGGGTAATAAATGGATTATCTATCTTTTTAAACAATAAAAATTCTGGAGTAGACTTTTCCTTTAACTGCAAAGGGCTCCAGTATACTTATATATATGCCTGTATATGTATACATATGTATTTATGTGTTTATATGGTGAATATATGTCTGTAAATACATATACATATGTACACGACACACACATCTATGTATATCTATGTTAAAGCCCTTTGCCTGACTTTTTTTTTCTAAAAAAAACTTAACACTATAATAAAAACTAAATTTATGCTTACCTGATAAATTGATTTCTTCTATGGTAAGACGAGTCCACGGATCCATCCTTTACTTGTGGGATATTATCCTTCCCTACAGGAAGGGGCAAAGAGCACCACAGCAGAGCTGTCTATATAGCTCCTCCCTTAGCTCCACCCCCCACAGGAAGAAAAAGGAGAAACTACAAGGTGCAGAGGTGACTGAGTTTAAATAAAAAAATACAATCTGTCTTAAAATGACAGGGCGGGGCCGTGGACTCGTCTTACCATAGAAGAAATCAATTTATCAGGTAAGCATAAATTTAGTTTTCTTCTATAAAGGTAAGACGAGTCCACGGATTCATCCTTTACTTGTGGGATACAATACCAAAGCTACAGGACACGGATGAACGGGAGGGGACAAGACAGATGGTTAAACAGAAGGCACCACTGCTTGAAGAACTTTTCACCCAAAAATAGCCTCCGAAGAAGCAAAAGTATCAAATTTGGAAAATTTGGAAAAAGGTATGAAGCGAAGACCAAGTCGTAGCCTTACAAATCTGTTCAACAGAAGCATCATTTTTAAAAGCCCATGTGGAAGCCACCGCTCTAGTAGAGTGAGCTGTAATCCTTTCAGGAGGCTGCTGTCCAGCAGTCTCGAATGCCAAACGCATGATGCTTTTCAGCCAAAAAGAAAGAGAGGTAGCCGTAGCTTTTTGACCTCTACGTTTTCCAGAATAGACAACAAACAAAGAAGACGTTTGACGGAATCTTTGGTTGCTTGCAAGTAAAACTTCAAACCACGAACCACGTCCAAGTTGTGCAACAGACGCTCCTTCTTAGAGGAAGGATTAGGACACAGAGAAGGAACAACAATTTCCTGATTGATTCCTATTAGTAACAACCTTAGGAAGGAATCCAGGTTTGGTACGCAAAACCACCTTATCAGCATGGAAAACAAGATAAGGCGAGTCGCATTGCAATGCAGATAATTCAGAAACTTTTCGAGCTGAAGAGATAGCAACTAAAAACAGAACTTTCCAAGATAGAAGCTTAATATCTATGGAATGCATAAGTTCAAACGGAACCCCTTGAAGAACCTTAAGAACTAAATTCAAACTCCATGGCGGAGCAACAGGTTTAAACACAGGCTTGATTCTAACTAAAGCCTGACAGAACGACTGAAACGTCTGGAACATCTGCCAGACGTTTGTGCAGTAGAATTGATAAAGCAGATATCTGTCCCTTTAAGGAACTAGCTGATAACCCCTTCTCCAATCCTTCTTGGAGGAAGGACAAAATCCTAGGAATCCTGCTCTTACTCCATGAGTAGCCTTTGGATTCGCACCAATAAAGATATTTACGCCATATCTTATGATAAATTTTCCTAGTGACAGGCTTTCGAGCCTGAATCAAGGTATCTATGACCGACTCAGAGAAACTCCGCTTGGATAAAATCAAGCGTTCAATCTCCAAGCAGTCAGCCGCAGAGAAACTAGATTTGGATGCTGGAACGGACCTTGAGTCAGAAGGTCCTGTCTCAGAGGCAGAGTCCATGGTGGAAGAGATGACATGTCCACCAGGTCTGCATACCAAGTCCTGCGTGGCCACGCAGGTGCTATCAAGATCACCGAAGCTCTCTCCTGTTTGATTCTGGCAATCAAACGAGGAAGGAGAGGAAATGGTGGAAATAGATAAGCCAGGTTGAACGACCAGGGTACTGCTAGGGCATCTATCAGTACTGCCTGAGGATCCCTTGACCTGGACCCGTAACAAGGAAGTTTGGCGTTCTGACGAGACGCCATCAGATCCAATTCTGGTGTGCCCCATTGCTGAATCAATTGTGCAAACACCTCCGGATGGAGTTCCCACTCCCCCGGATGAAAAGTCTGACGACTTAGAAAATCCGCTTCCCAGTTTTCCACTCCTGGGATATAGATTGCTGATAGATGGCAAGAGTGAGTCTCTGCCCATTGAATTATTTTGGTAACCTCTATCATCGCTAGAGAACTCTTTGTTCCCCCCTGATTGATATATGCTACAGTCGTGATATTGTCCGACTGGAATCTTATGAATCTGGCCGACGCCAGCTGAGGCTACGCCTGAAGCGCGTTCTCAGTTCTAGAATATTTATCGGGAGGAGAGCCTCCTCCTGAGTCCACAATCCCTGTGCTTTCAGGGAATTCCAGACTGCACCCCAGCCCAATAGGCTGGCGTCCGTCGTCACTATGACCCACGCTGGCCAGCGGAAACACATTCCTTTGGACAGATGATCCTGTGACAACCACCAAAGAAGAGTCTCTTGATCCAGATTTATCTGAGGAGATAAATCTGCATAATCCCCATTCCACTGCTTAGGCATGCAAAGTTGCACTGTTCTGAGATGCAAGCGAGCAAACGGAACTATGTCCGTTGCCACTACCATTAGACCGATTACCTCCATACACTGAGCCACTGACGGCCAAGGAATGGAATGAAGAGCTCAGCAGATGGATAAATTCTTTGATTTCCTGACCTCCGTCAGAAAAATTTTCATGTCCACCGAATCTATCAGAGTTCCCAGGAATGGAACTCTTGTGAGAGGGATAAGTGAACTCTTGTTTACGTTCACCTTCCACCCATGAGAAAGCCAACACGATGTCTGTGTGAGACTTGGCTAGTTGGTAAGTTGACGCCTGGATTAAGATATCGTCCAGATAAGGCACCACCGCTATGCCCCGCGGCTTTAGAACCGCCAGAAGGGACCCTAGCACCTTTGTGAAAATTCTGGGAGCCGTGGCCAATCCGAAGGGAAGAGCCACAAACTGGTAATGCTTGTCCAGAAAGGCAAACCTGAGAAACTGGTGATGATCTTTGTGGATAGGAATGTGTAGATACGCATCCTTTAAGTCCACGGTGGTCATATATTGACCCTCCTGGATCATTGGCAAAATAGTCCGAATGGTCTCCATCTTGAAGGATGGGACTCTGAGGAATTTGATTAGGATCTTGAGATCCAAAATTGGTCTGAAAGTTCCTTCTTTTTTGGGAACCACGAACAGATTGGAGTAGAACCCTTGTCCCTGTTCTGTTTCTGGAACTGGGCAGATCACTCCCATGGAATATAGGTCTTCTGCACAGCGTAAGAACGCCTCTCTTTTTGTCTGGTTTACAGACAATTGAGAAAGATGGAATCTTTGAAATCTAGAAGATTCCCCTGGGTTACTATTTCTAAAGCCCAGGAGTCCTGAACGTCTCTTGCCAAGCCTGAGCGAAGAGAGAAAGTCTGCCCCCTACTAGATCCGGTCCCGGATCGGGGGCTACCCCTTCATGCTGTCTTGGTGGCAGCAGCAGGCTTCTTGGCCTGTTTACCCTTGTTCCAAGTCTGGTTAGGTCTCCAGACTGACTTGGATTGAGCAAGATTCCCCTCCTGCTTTGCGACAGGGGAAGAGGGACCACCTTTGAAGTTTCGAAAGGAACGAAAATTATTTTGTTTGGTCCTCATCTTATTCGTCTTATCCTGAGGAAGGGCATGGCCTTTCCCTCCAGTGATGTCTGAAATGATCTCTTTCAGTTCAGGCCTGAATAGGGTCTAACCCTTGAAAGGGATGGCTAAAAGCTTAGCTTTTGATGACACATCAGCAGACCAGGACTTAAGCCATAACGCTTTGCGCGCTAAAATGGCAAAACCTGAATTCTTCGCCGCTAATTTAGCCAATTGAAAAGCGGCATCTGTAATTAAAGAATTAGCTAGCTTGAGAGTCCTAATTCTATCCAGAATATCTTCTAATGGAGTCTCAACCTGAAGAGCCTCTTCCAGAGGAGAAGAAAACCTTGATGAACAAATATTTTCTTCAGGAGACCCTCTAATTTTTTATCCATAGGATCTTTGAAAGCACAACTGTCCTCAATAGGTATAGTTGTGCGCTTATCCAAGGTAGAAATAGCTCCCTCCACCTTAGGGACCGTCTGCCACGAGTCCCGCATGGCGTCTGATATGGGAAACATTTTCTTAAAAGTAGGAGGGGGAGCGAACGGAATACCTGGTCTATCCCACTCCTTAGTAACAATTTCCGAAATCCTCTTAGGGACCGGAAAAACATCAGTGTAGGCAGGAACCTCAAGGAATTTGTCCATTTTACACAATTTCTCTGGAACTACAATAGGGTCACAATCATCAAGAGTCGCTAAAACCTCCCTGAGCAATAAGTGGAGGTGTTCTAGTTTAAATTTAAAAGCCGTCATATCTGAATCTGTCTGAGGGAACATATTTTCAGAAATCTCTCCCTCAGCCAGCAAATCCCTCACTTCAGAACATTGTGAGGGTACATCAGATATAGCTAATAAAGCGTCAGAGGGCTCAGCGTTTGTTCTCACACCAGACCTACTGCGCTTCCCCTGCAACCCCGGCAGCTTAGATAAAACCTCAGTGAGGGTAGTATTCATAACTGCGGCCATATCTTGCAGGGTGAAAGAATTAGACGCACTAGAAGTACTTGGCGTCATTTGTGTGGGCGTTAACGGTTGTGACACTTGGGGAGAATTAGATGGCATAACCTGATTCTCTTCTGACTGAGAATCATCCTGCGACATACTTTTAGTAGCTAAAATATGTTCTTTACAATTTATTGACCTTTCAGTGCATAAGGGACACATTCTAAGTGGAGGTTCCACAATGGCTTCTAAACATATTGAACATTGACTTTCCTCAATGTCAGACATGTTGAACAGGCTAGTAATGACTACAAACAAGCATGAAAACACTTTATTTAGTGAAAAAAATAACAATCTTAAAAAACGGTACTGCGCCTTTAAGAGAAAAAAAAGCATACACGTTCTGCAAAACAGTCTAAACATGCACCAAATTTTTCAAAATGTTGTATGTAGACCCACTATAGGTAGTTAAGATTGCACCACAATTTTTTTTAACAATTAACCCCTTAATGTCCAAACCGGATCGAAAATAGGCCCAGATCCGGAAAAAGACCCCTCAGCCCCTTGCCACAACCCTGCTGTGGCCCTACCTGCCCTCTGGGATCGAAAGTGTGGGGTAAAAGCTTCAATTTGGCCCAAAACATACACCAGGGCCCTCAGGAGTTAGAGCTTGCTGCTTGCTGCCAAACTAACTGCGCATCTGAGGCGGGAAAATAGGCCCCGCCCATCTCACTCGATGTTTCCTGAGCCTCCAAGAACCACACCAGAGCAGTTATAACTAGCCATGTGAGTTCCAAGACCCAAAAGTTTAAGCCATGTGTGCCCTAATAAAGTTGCCCAAAACGTTTATTGCCCATAAAAACGTTAAAGCACTCCCATCCAAAAAAAACGTTTGCTCACAAACATTTTGCATTCAGTGTCAACCATATATGTAATTGGCCCCATAAGCAAGCTAAGTAATGCCCCTCTTTTAGCTCTAGGATTACTGCTTACCCTTACCCTCCTGGGTATAATGTCAGTCTTTCTGAAATACACAGTCTCTCCAGAAAAATATGACTGAACATACCTCATTGCTGCATAGCATGAAACCGTTCCTCACACTGAAGTTTCCTGTACTCCTCAGCTTCTGTGGGAACAGCAAATGGACCTTAGTTACAAATGCTAAGATCATCATCCTCCAGGCAGCAGTCTTCATCCATATGCTGCCTGAGAGTAAATAGTACAAACCGGTACCATTTAAAAATAACAAACTCTTGATTGAAGAATTAAAAACTAATATTTTATCACCTCTTTCACTTTACCCTTCCTAGTACTTAGAGTAGGCAAAGAGAATGACTGGAGTGGAGCTAAGGGGGGAGCTATATAGACAGCTCTGCTATGGTGCTCTTTGCCACTTCCTGTAGGGAAGGATAATATCCCACAAGTAAAGGATGAATCCGTGGACTCATCTTACCTTTATAGAAGAAATAACTTTTAAATGTATTTTTGACGTGTTTTGTGACACGTTTTTGTTTCACGAAAGTTAACCTGAGCTCTGAGGATGCGGTAATCATTCTATTGTAAATCGCGATTGCGCTCATACATTTGTGCTTGCTTTCAACTTGTAATGTGAGCCCCACATCCCACACTCGCAAACAGCCGTGATAAACCAGACAGATATCACTTGCATGTAACTTATCTCGCCACTCGTAATCTGGCCCAGTGGCCCTACTTGTAAATGAAAGAACAGATGGTTTTAATTAGTGTAGCCTTAAAACAAACGGTTTCAGACTGGAGAATTTCCACTGCAGCTCATACTTTTGATGGGTTACAATGGTCAATCCTCCTAACAACATACAGTCTCCTTCTTCTCACATGTGTACAGTACTGCTATGTAGGTTAAACTATCAGAGACACATTAGTTAAATGAATCCATTCTACACAATTCTTTACTAAAGAGAAAAGAGTGAGATCTTAAATCACAATTCTTGCCCAATATCAGAGGCTACATTAAATTAGATAAAAACTATCACTGTATGTAGTCATTCACTTACAAAAACTCTTGCTATGATGTGTAGTGTTGGGTGTATGTGAAGTGTGCACGTGCATTTGTGTAGTGCAGCATGTGTGTTCCTATCTTCCTAACTACACCCCCTTATATAGTCAGCTGGGATATTTTTGTGACAAATCACAATCCTTGGGTGACAGTATTTTATTGCCTTTGGATTAATCTAGTCATATGTAGGAACATATACCTGAATTAATAAAGTGAACCACCTCACCATGGAGCAGCATTTTCATCATTCCATTATACAACATATCTAGGGTTGCCACCTTTCTTGGAAGAAAATACCGGGCATGCTAATTAACATAAATTTGCATACATAATTAAACAGCATAACTTAAAAACTAAAGCTGATAGGACTGATTTTAAATGCTCATTTGTTTATAACTATTATTCATCACACTGAGAAGAAGTTTCACTTTGACAGGGGCTTTCTTTCAATATTTATTTTGTTTTCTACATTGACATGAACCTTAAAAATACCGTCCGTGTCGGTAAAACACTGGCTGGGCGGGAACCCTAAACATATCCCTAAGCAGGTGAAACCCAAAATAGTTCTCATGATTCAGATAGGTCATACAGTTTTAAACAACTTTCAAATTTACTTTTATTATCAATTTGCTTCATTCTCTTGGTATCCTTTGTTGAAGAAGCAGCAATGCACTACTGGGAGATTGCAGAAAACATTGGATTAGCCAATGATCAGAGGCATATATGTGCATCCACCAATCAGCAGGTAGCTCCCAGTAGTGCATCGCTGCTCCAAAGCTTACCTAGGTATGCTTTTTAACAAGGATATCCAGAGAACGAAGAAGTACGTTGCCTGTGGCAAATGGGTCGATAACACTGGTAACAGTAAGCAAGAGAGGCAAAGAGGCCACTACTTGGTGACAGACTACATTTATAGCACTCAAGGGGTTAATGCATTATCAGTTCGTAAATAGCTGTACAACAAATAGTACAACACCAGTATTTTAGTAATCATGTCTTCCAAATGGGAGACAGACAGATTATCTAGGCAACAAAAGGGAGAAACTGACCTAAATGCTGTATTTGAAAATCCATCTACCAGCACAACCAACAACCAAGATTCTATTAACCAAACCCTCAAAAAGATTCATAAACTTATGTTTAAGCAGGATAAACTTTGGTGGAATCACCATTTCTTTGAGAAATACATTGAACTTAAGTTAATCCCAAAAGGACTAAGAATTCAATTATTCCCTGCCTTTGAATTTAGAAATCCTGAACATAATTTAGAAATCCTCAGAGTGCTCTGCAAAGTTAATGCGAATCCTGATCAAACATGACAAGGCAGAATATGATATTTTGGAAACTAAGGTCCAAGAATTAAATAACAGACTGCAGGTTTTTGAACCACTTAAATAATTTGAATCTACCTATAAACAATACCAAATAAGAGCTGGATAAATATGAGGAAGAAATAAAACTCATGAAAAAGAAAAATTAAGCAGGGACAAAACTGATTACGCCAATAATAGAGTATATAAATGGAAAAAGAAATTCAATATTAACAACAATAAACCTTTAAAAGTTACTATTGTTAAGAGTGACATCTCAGATACTGAGGGAGAGGATTCTGAAACACAAGAATCCAACAATGAACCACAACCATCTACCCTAGAGAGTCACATGAGAATTACAAGGGGCAAAAGAAAAGATTTTTTAGGGGCAGACACACCAGAAGAGGCAGGGGGCAAACCCAAAAGAAAACCAAAAAGAAACAACAAAAGCCAACCACACAACAAGGCACACAAAAAAAGAGACCCCCGAGACCACCAAGCCCATTCTCTCAGATCAAAATGACTCATTGAGAATTATTAATTTATCCCAAAAATTATTGACTAAAGAACATGAACAAGTACATTTTCAAGAGGTATGACTTTTTGTCCCACTCCCTACTTGGACAAATTTGAAATAATCAAAGATGTCCAACTTTTTATACGAAAAATTGCTCTCAAAAGATTCTACACTAATAAATCCCAGATGACCAACCAAATGGATTTGAATTCATTGTCAGTTGAGGAAAGAAACATTCTTGAAGACCTAGAAAATCTTCTTTCAGAAAGTGAATTATCCTCAGGCACCCTTTCTGAGAATGAAACTAGAACAAATTGGCGAGATAAAATCAAGAATAAATCTATATTCATGCCTAAGCTCAATCAGTGTTCACAACTACAGGTGTTTAATGATATAGTCTGTGACAAAATACTTGAAATCACAGATAAGAAAAATCAAGGACAGAATCTGACTATCAAGGAAAGAAAGGCCTTGAAAGATTTACAATCTTGGCAGGATGTGATCATCAGAAACTCAGACAAGGGGGGTAACATTGTTTTGTGGCCTCTTGACATGTACAGACAGGAAACAGATAAACAATTACGAGATGTTTCATGTTACTTAAAACTGGGATATAATCCTACTCAAGAATATCTATTAATGTTAATCTATTAATTAAAGTAACAAACCCCATTGTGGCTACCTTTTATTTAATTCCTAAGATCCACAAAAACAAAACTCACCCCCCAGGACGACCAATAGTATCAGGAATCAACAGTCTTACTGAGAAGGCGAGTAAATATATTGATTATAGACTCAGAAATTATCTGACACAAATTACATCATATGTACAGGACACCACAGATGTCTTGGTACAATTGGATGATATTAACATTTCCACTAACACCTGGTTGGTAACAGCTGATGTAGAATCGTTATATACCTGCATTCAACATGAGTTGGGATTAGAAGCGGTTCAATGGTTCCTTTCAATGGGATCTGAAGATCACATACATGACAAATTTATACTACAACTATTAAGTTTTGTACTTAAACATAACTATTTCACCTTCAACAATAGTTTTTTCTTACAAACAAGAGGCACTGCGATGGGCACAGCATGTGCTCCCACCTATGCCAATCTTTTTTTAGGCTGGTGGGAGCACAAAACTGTGTTCTCAGATTCTAATTCCTCTTTTCTGGACAAGATTCCACTTTGGATGCGCTATATAGACGACGTGCTCTTCCTATGGGAGGGCACCAAAGAGGAATTGGATCTATTTCTTCTGAATCTGAATATGAACCCCTTTAATATCAAATTGACTTATGATGCCGGTTTAACTAAATTCAACTTTTTGGACTTGGAAATAAGCAAAACTAAGGCAGGTACACTTTCCGTGGATGTACACAGAAAACCCACTGCTACCAATAGTGTTCTTCATAGCTCAAGCGCTCATGCCCCCAACACGATTCAAGCCCTCTCCGTGGGAGAATTTTTAAGAATGAGGAGAAATTGCTCCTCGGTTTTAAATTACCATAAAAGAGCAAAGGAACTTACTGAAAGACTTTTATTAAGAGGCTACAGTAAAAGGGCAATTAAGAAGGCAGAACACAGAGCAAGAACAACTAATAGAAAAGAACTACTTCAGAAAAAAGCAAAACCTACACAAGATGGAATCAGGTTTATATCCACGTACAATCCAGAAAGTCCACACATCAAAACTATATTACAAGATAACTGGCCCATTCTTATGTCTGATCCCATTCTAAAAAATGTTTTGGGCAATAAGATCCAAACGGGATACAGAAGAAGTAGAAACCTTAAATATCTCATCAGCTCTAGCCATCTAGAGGGCACTAAAACATCTAGCACATTCACTCATGGATCCTTCAAATGCGGTACGTTCAATATGCAGCTTTATGCTAAAAATACAGACAATACATGTCTGCTTCAACAAGAGTCATTCGATAAATGCACACAATAACTGTCAAACTGAAGGGGTAGTGTATGTGCTACAGTGCAAATGCAATTTACTTTATATTGGTATGACAACCAGAAAAGTTAGGGTGAGATTACAAGAACATCTCAGAAATATTAAAAATGCTGCCAAAGATCTTCAAGCAGGAAAACAATTGACCTCTGTTGCTAGGAATTTTTTAAACAAACACAACTCCAAACAAAGTGACCTAAAATGTTTTGGGTGGCAGAAAGTGAAGTTTGGAATTAGAGGTGACCTAGAAAAAACTTTGTTGCGAGCTGAAAGCAAATGGATTTTCTTAATGAACACGGTACAGCCATCCGGTCTCAATGAACAAAACAACTTTTCTCCATTTTTATAAGAGGACTTATACAGTAGCCTCTTTATTTTAGAGGCCATCATTATAGTTTCTTCCACTGGCTTAGGGCACATAAAACGAATGGTGGGAATTGGTACAAACACAATTTATGTGACACAAGCTACTCAAGTCACAGCACTAGAACACATCACGTGAAATTATAAAATGGTTATTTCAAAGCACTCGGATAATCCGTTAATCAGAAACACTGATATCAGTATTAACACACATGCACCCAGCAGTAATAATCTTTGCACTTTCATTTATTTTTCAATCATATGAGTTGTGGATCCCCCTTTTCACACTCATTTAGAATCAAGTAACACTAAGTTTGAATCACTAATTGACATAACAATTGTACATAGTACAGACTCACACTATCCTTATTTATCACATACTGTCATCTGATAAGTTTGTTTTAACACAACTCACACAGTGTGGCACACTCGTTCACATAATAATTTTTGTATATTTCTTTAAGTGCTATTACGGAGAAGCTCACACGTAATCTAGTAGGAGCATGAAGACTAATAAGGGATACTAACTCCCTATTGCAAGTTGGTCTTTTCAATTTACTTGGAGGACATAAACTAGTGACCAGATGCTGACCTTCTTTGATATACAATACGCTTTGTTATACTTATCAATAATAATGTGATTATTATATACACAGGCAGGCTTTGGTCTCCAAGTAGCAATGTTCAAATTATCAATGTATCCCGTAATCACGCTCAGCAACATGTACATTCATAATTGTCACTAGTGTTTTCATTACATTTCCCAACCTATGGTATCTTATTACAATTTATAAAGACACACATAAGCTATGTCTAATAATCAATAGCGATCTGTGGATTCATATTCCAATGAACTACAGCCTAACATCTTTTGAACACCTACCCAGCCAATTATCAATAGGATAGCATCTGGCTCCAAGCATCCTCTGTTGTAAATGGAGTAACATTCAGGATTGGCTAGCCAGGGATGACTCATCTCAGCAGGTGGAGTTCACACGCCATAAATAGCCAGTCAGTGAGCGGCGCGCTCACCCTTTGAAAAAGCCGTTAGGGTGAAACATGTCAGGGACGCTAGGGAATTGGTGAGGAGCCCTGGAGCTCCTGTATTTTTATAAAGCCTTAGGTCGCTTATTTTGCTAAATTAGTAGGTGTTTCGTAAACTTTCATACTATGTGAAACTTTCTGTGGTACTACAATAGTCCGTTAATTTTTTGGGGGCATTTTTTACTATTTAGTCAGCCTTATTTGCTATCTCTCATTAAGGTTTGCTTTTCTATTACTTGGACCAGTATTATCAGGGTGTAGTTCTAATAGGCACATGCCATTCACGCAACATTACACATAAGTCATATTATATTGTTGTAGTGGAAGCTCTAGCTCATCTGACTCGTATGTAATTTGGTGTGGTGTGTAACGCTTATACAGGCTAAGCGATACTGTTACTTCTTAATCTGTGACAACATTTCTAGTTGCTACAGATTAACTATTAGGTTAAAAGGTACATAATTGTAGAAGTACAAAGTATCTTCAAGATATTTACTCAGTATTATCGTAACTACAAATTCAGGCGTTACAGTTAAACACACAATCGGAGTTAAAATTGCCTTACTTTTATTAGTATCTGGGGGCATAATTCATATGAGCCACTTCACCGTAAACCATTTGTGCACAATTCAATTCGCTATACTACTATTGGACTGTTTAATAGATTATTGGAACATATAATTAACATAAGACTCCTTCACTAACATCAGGAGACTAGCAACGGGGGATCAAGATCCAATTTCCCCTTCGCAATATAATGTTACGCTTGCATCTACTGCATTATAAGCTAACACGCAATAGGAGTGCATGAGTTAATGTCAACAAGCGATTTGTGACAGTGCCTATCTTACCACTTATTTGTTGCAATATATACCAATACAACATTTATACATAGGTAATACCAACTAATCAGGTGCTGTTTAGCGCTTTAGTGCCTTCATTTATGACTCACTGTCATAACCCTGCACATACCGTGCCATAGTCAATGACCCCCCCATACATCTTTTAGAGCAAGTGTTTAGATAACTGCAAATTTATGCAGTCACATTGATTTTCTCTACTTGCGTACCCCAGTAGCTTCACTTACTTTTATTTCTACTACCAACACTGTTCTTCGCACTATCGTTAAGCACCTAAGAGTGTTTTTAATTATTATTTTTTTTGCGTACTAATAAAAGTTATGTTTTAATCTCCAAGCTGAAACTGTGCATTTAAGCCGTCTAGTTTCTCTCTCTGGTGTTGTACTATTTGTTGTACAGTTATTTACGAACTGATAATGCATTAACCCCTTGAGTGTTATAAATGTAGTCTGTCACCAAGTAGTGGCCTCTTTGCCTCTCTTGCTTACTGTTACCAATCATAATACTACATAGCACCTACACTCCCGTGAATAAAACACAAGGATATAGTCGGGAATTTATGCTTACCTGATAAATTACTTGTGTCCGGTCCACGCGTCATCCATAACTTGTGGGAATATCTCTTCCCCAACAGGAAATGGCAAAGAGTACAGCAAAAGCTGTCCATATAGTCCCTCCTAGGCTCCGCCCACCCCAGTCATTCGACCGACGGACAGGAGAAAAACAGGAGAAACCATAGGGTGCCGTGGTGACTGTAGTTAAAGAAATAAATTCATCAAACCTGATTAAAAAACCAGGGCGGGCCGTGGACCGGACACACCGTTGGAGAAAGTAATTTATCAGGTAAGCATAAATTCTGTTTTCTCCAACATTGGTGTGTCCGGTCCACGGCGTCATCCATAACTTGTGGGAACCAATACCAAAGCTTTAGGACACGGATGAAGGGAGGGAGCCAATCAGGTTGCCTAAACGGAAGGCACCACGGCTTGCAAAACCTTTCTCCCAAAAATAGCCTCCGAAGAAGCAAAAGTATCAAATTTGTAGAATTTGGTAAAAGTGTGCAGGGAAGACCAAGTCGCTGCCTTACATATCTGGTCAACAGAAGCCTCGTTCTTGAAGGCCCATGTGGAAGCCACAGCCCTAGTAGAGTGAGCTGTGATGCGTTCAGGAGGCTGCCGTCCGGCAGTCTCGTAAGCCAATCGGATGATGCTTTTCAGCCAAAAGGAAAGAGAGGTAGCAGTAGCTTTTTGACCTCTCCACTTGCCAGAATAAACGACAAACAGAGAAGACGTTTGTCTGAAATCCTTTGTTGCTTCTAAATAGAACTTTAAAGCACGAACTACATCTAGATTGTGTAACAAACGTTCCTTCTTTGAAACTGGATTCGGACACAAAGAAGGCACAACTATTTCCTGGTTAATATTCTTGTTGGAAACAACCTTTGGAAGGAAACCAGGCTTAGTACGCAAAACAACCTTATCTGAATGGAACACCAGATAGGGCGGATTACACTGCAGAGCAGATAACTCAGAAACTCTTCTAGCAGAAGAAATAGCAACCAAAAACAGAACTTTCCAAGATAACATCTTGATATCTATGGAATGTAGAGGTTCAAACGGAACCCCTTGAAGAACTGAAAGAACTAAATTCAGACTCCAGGGAGGAGTCAAAGGTCTGTAAACAGGCTTGATCCTGACCAAAGCCTGAACAAAAGCTTGAACATCAGGCACAGCTGCCAGTCGTTTGTGTAATAAGACAGATAAAGCAGAAATCTGTCCCTTTAGAGAACTCGCTGATAATCCCTTATCCAAACCTTCTTGGAGAAAAGAAAGGATCCTAGGAATTTTGATCTTACTCCATGAGAATCCCTTGGATTCACACCAACAGATATATCTTTTCCATATTTTATGGTAAATCTTCCTAGTTACTGGTTTTCTGGCTTGTATCAGAGTATCTATTACAGAATCCGAAAACCCACGCTTAGATAAAATCAAGCGTTCAATTTCCAAGCCGTTAGCTGAAGGGAAACTAGATTTGGATGTTCGAATGGACCTTGTACTAGAAGATCCTGTCTCAAAGGTAGCTTCCATGGTGGAGCCGATGACATATTCACCAGGTCTGCATACCAAGTCCTGCGTGGCCACGCAGGAGCTATCAAGATCACCGAGGCCCTCTCCTGCTTGATCCTGGCTACCAGCCTGGGAATGAGAGGAAACGGTGGAAACACATAAGCTAGGTTGAAGGTCCAAGGCGCTACTAATGCATCCACTAGAGTCGCCTTGGGATCCCTGGATCTGGACCCGTAGCAAGGAACCTTGAAGTTCTGACGAGACGCCATTAGATCCATGTCTGGAATGCCCCATAATTGAGTCAACTGGGCAAATATCTCCGGGTGGAGTTCCCACTCCCCCGGATGGAATGTCTGACGACTCAGATAATCCGCCTCCCAGTTTTCCACTCCTGGGATGTGGATCGCAGATAGGTGGCAGGAGTGATCCTCCGCCCATTTTATGATTTTGGTCACTTCTCTCATCGCCAGGGAATTCCTTGTTCCCCCCTGATGATTGATGTAAGCAACAGTCGTCATGTTGTCTGATTGGAATCTTATGAATCTGGCCTTTGCTAGTTGAGGCCAAGCCTTGAGAGCATTGAATATCGCTCTCAGTTCCAGAATGTTTATCGGGAGAAGAGACTCTTCCCGAGACCATAGCCCCTGAGCTTTCAGGGAGTTCCAGACCGCGCCCCAGCCCACTAGACTGGCGTCGGTCGTGACGATGACCCACTCTGGTCTGCGGAAACTCATTCCCTGGGACAGGTGGTCCTGGGTTAGCCACCAACGGAGTGAGTCTCTGGTCTTCTGATCTACTTGAATCACTGGAGACAAGTCTGTATAGTCCCCATTCCACTGTTTCAGCATGCACAGTTGTAATGGTCTTAGATGAATTCGCGCAAAAGGAACTATGTCCATTGCTGCAACCATCAACCCTACTACTTCCATGCACTGAGCTATGGAAGGACGTGGAACAGAATGAAGAACTTGACAAGCGCTTAGAAGTTTTGACCTTCTGACATCTGTCAGGAAAATCTTCATTTCTAAAGAATCTATTATTGTCCCCAAGAAAGGAACTCTTGTCGACGGAGACAGGGAACTTTTTTCTATGTTCACTTTCCATCCGTGAGATCTGAGAAAGGCCAGAACGATGTCTGTGTGAGCCTTTGCCTTTGAAAGAGACGACACTTGTATCAGAATGTCGTCCAAGTAAGGTGCCACTGCAATGCCCCTTGGTCTTAGAACCGCTAGAAGGGACCCGAGTACCTTTGTGAAAATCCTTGGAGCAGTGGCTAGCCCGAATGGGAGAGCCACAAACTGGTAATGTTTGTCCAGAAAGGCGAACCTTAGGAACTGATGATGATCTTTGTGGATAGGAATATGTAGATACGCATCCTTTAGATCCACGGTAGTCATAAATTGACCCTCCTGGATTGTAGGTAAAATCGTTCGAATGGTTTCCATTTTGAACGATGGCACTCTGAGAAATTTGTTTAGGATCTTTAAATCCAGAATTGGTCTGAAGGTTCCCTCTTTTTTGGGAACCACAAACAGATTTGAGTAAAACCCCATTCCTTGTTCCACGGTTGGAACTGGGTGTATCACTCCCATTTTTAACAGGTCTTCTACACAATGTAAGAATGCCTGTCTCTTTATTTGGTTTGAAGATAAGTGAGACATGTGGAACCTTCCCCTTGGGGGTAGTTCCTTGAATTCCAGAAGATAACCCTGAGAAACTATTTCTAGTGCCCAGGGGTCCTGAACATCTCTTGCCCAAGCCTGAGCGAAGAGAGAGAGTCTGCCCCCTACTAGATCCGGTCCCGGATCGGGGGCTACTCCTTCATGCTGTTTTGTTAGCAGCAGCAGGTTTCTTGGCCTGCTTACTCTTGTTCCAGCCTTGCATCGGTTTCCAAGCTGGTTTGGTTTGCGAAGCATTACCCTCTTGTCTAGAGGCTGCAGAGTTGGAGGCCGGTCCGTTCCTGATATTGCGAAAGGAACGAAAATTAGACTTATTTTTGGCTTTGAAAGGCCTATCTTGTGGGAGGGCGTGGCCCTTACCCCCAGTGATGTCTGAGATAATCTCTTTCAATTCTGGCCCAAAAAGAGTTTTACCCTTGAAAGGGATATTAAGCAATTTTGTCTTGGAAGATACATCCGCTGACCAAGACTTTAGCCAGAGCGCTCTGCGCGCCACAATTGCAAACCCAGAATTTTTCGCCGCTAATCTAGCTAACTGCAAAGCGGCATCTAAAATAAAGGAATTAGCTAACTTAAGTGCGTGAACTCTGTCCATAACCTCCTCATACGGAGTCTCTCTACTGAGCGACTTTTCTAGTTCCTCGAACCAGAACCACGCTGCTGTAGTGACAGGAATAATGCACGAAATAGGTTGCAGGAGGTAACCTTGCTGTACAAAAATCTTTTTAACCCCTTAATGACTGAGGACGTGCAGGGTACGTCCTCAAAAAAAAGGCAGTTAATGCCTGAGAACGTACCCTGCACGTCCTCGGTGTGGAAAGCAGCTGGAAGCGATCCTGCTCGCTTACAGCTGCTTTCCGGTTATTGCAGTGATGCCTCGATATGGAGGCATCCTGCAATAACCATGTATGGCCATCCGATGCAGAGAGAGCCACTCTGTGGCCCTCTCTGCACCGGACATCGATGGCTGGTATCGTTGGTGGGTGGGAGGCGGGTGGCGGCCATCGATGGGCCCAGTGATGTGGAGGGGGGCAGGATCGTGGGCGGGGATGACCGGGGGCGCGCACGGGCGCGCGCGCGTGCACGATAGGGAGGGGGCGGGCGCGTGCACGGGAGGGAGCGGGTGGGAACCGCTACACTACAGAAAAGGATTTGCTCATCAGGGTTCTAAAACGTAGAATTAATAAAAATAAAAACCGAAATCAGGGGGTGTTGGGTTAGTATGTGGGAGGGAAGCTACACTACAGAAAAAAAAATGGGGAAAAATAAAAAAAAACAACATTTTTTTCTGCAAATTGGGTACTGGCAGATAGCTGCCAGTACCCAAGATGGCCCCCAAAAAGGCAAAGGGGGATGGTTAGAGAGATGTTTGAGGGGGGATCAGGGAGGTTGGGGGCTAATTGGGATCCTAAACAGCAGCATATGTAAATATGCTATACAATTTTTTTTAAAAAAAACAAAGATTCCCTTTATTTTTGTACTGGCAGACATTCTGCCAGTACTTAAGATGGCGGGGAAAATTGTGGGGTGGGGGAGGGAAGGGAGCTGTTTGGGAGGGATCAGGGGGTGTGATGTGTCAGGTGGGAGGCTGATCTCTACACTAAAGCTAAAATTAACCCTGCAAGCTCCCTACAAGCTACCTAATTAACCCCTTCACTGCTAGACATAATACACGTGTGATGTGCAGCGGCATTTAGCGGCCTTCTAATTACCAAAAAGCAACACCAAAGTCATATATGTCTGCTATTTCTGAACAAAGGGGATCCCAGAGAAGCATTGACAACCATTTGTGACATAATTGCACAAGCTGTTTGTAAATGATTTCAGTGAGAAACCTAAAATTGTGAAAAATTTAACGTTTTTTTTAATTTGATCGCATCTGGCGGTGAAATGGTGGCATGAAATATACCAAAATGGGCCTAGATCAATACTTTGGGTTGTCTACTACACTACACTAAAGCTAAAATTAACCCTAGAAGCTCCCTACATGCTCCCTAATTAACCCCTTAACTGCTGGGCATAATACACTTGTGGTGCGCAGTGGCATTTAGCGTCCTTCTAATTACCAAAAAGCAACAACAAAAGCCATACATGTCTGCTATTTCTGAACAAAGGGGATCTCAGAGAATAATTTACAACCATTTATGCCATAATTGCACAAGTTGTTTGTAAATAATTTCAGTGAGAAACCTAAAGTTTGTCAAAAAAATTGTGAAAAAGTGAACGATTTTCTTTATTTGATTGCATTTGGCGGTGAAATGGTGGCATGAAATATACCAAAATGGGCCTAGATCAATACTTTGGGGTGTCTTCTAAAAAAAAAATATATACATGTTAAGGGATTTTCAGGGATTCCTGACAGATATCAGTGTCCCAATGTAACTAGCGCTAATTTTGAAAAAAAGGGGTTTGGAAATAGCAAAGTGCTGCTTGTATTTATTGCCTTATAACTTACAAAAAAAGCGAAGAACATGTAAACATTGGGTATTTCTAAACTCAGGACAAAATTTAGAAACTATTTAGCATGGGTGTTTTTTGGTGGTTGTAGATGTGTAACAGATTTTGGGGGTCAAAGTTTGAAAAAGTGTGTTTTTTTCCATTTTTTCCTCATATTATATAATTTTTTTTATAGTAAATTATAAGATATGATGAAAATAATGGTATCTTTAAAAAGTCCACTTAATGGCGAGAAAAACGGTATATAATATGTGTGGGTACAGTAAATGAGTAAGAGGAAAATTACAGCTAAACACAAACGCTGCAGAAATGTAAAAATAGCCTTGGTCCCAAACGGACAGAAAATGGAAAAGTGCTGCGGTCATTAAGGGGTTAAGCAAACCCTCCAATTTTTTATCCATAGGATCTTTGAAAGCACAATTATCCTCTATAGGAATAGTAGTGCGCTTGGCTAGTGTAGAAACTGCCCCCTCGACCTTAGGGACTGTCTGCCATAAGTCCTTTCTGGGGTCGACCATAGGAAATAATTTCTTAAATATAGGAGGGGGAACAAAAGGTATGCCGGGCTTCTCCCACTCCTTATTCACTATGTCCGCCACCCGCTTGGGTATAGGAAAAGCGTTGGGGTGCACCGGAACCTCTAGGAACTTGTCCATCTTGCACAATTTTTCTGGAATGACCAGGTTGTCACAATCATCCAGAGTAGATAACACCTCCTTAAGCAGTGCGCGGAGATGCTCTAATTTAAATTTAAATGTCACAACATCAGGTTCTGCCTGTTGAGAAATTCTACCTGAATCTGAAATTTCCCCATCTGACAAAACCTCCCTCATGGCCCCTTCAGATTGGTGTGAGGGTATGACAGAGCAATTATCATCAGCGCCCTCCTGCTCTACAGTGTTTAAAACAGAGCAATCGCGCTTTCTCTGATATGCAGGCATTTTGGATAAAATATTTGCTATGGAGTTATCCATTACTGCCGTCAATTGTTGCATAGTAATAAGCATTGGCGCGCTAGAAGTACTAGGGGTCTCCTGCGTGGGCAAAACTGGTGTAGACACAGAAGGAGATGATGTAGAACTATGTCTACTCCCTTCATCTGATGAATCATCTTGGGCAACTTTACTATCTGTGGCAGTACTGTCCTTACTTTGTTTGGACGCTATGGCACAATTATCACACAATTTTGAAGGGGGAGACACATTGGCTTCCATACATACAGAACATAGTTTATCTGAAGGCACAGACATGTTAAACAGGCTTAAACTTGTCAATAAAGTACAAAAAACGTTTTTAAACAAAACCGTTACTGTCTCTTTAAATTTTAAACAGTGCACACTTTATTACTGAATATGTGAAAAACTATGAAGGAATTGTTCAAATTTAACCAAATTTTCACCACAGTGTCTTAAAGCATTCAAAGTATTGCACCCCAAATTTGAGACCTTTAACCCTTAAAATGAAGAAACCGGAGCCGGTTACAGTTTTAACCCCTCTACAGTCCCAGCTACATCCTTTGCTGCGACTTTACCAAACCCAGGGGGTATACGATACCAATGAAGCCTGTTAGGAACCTTTTCAACAACTTTCAGACCCACACACATGCAGCTGCATGTCCTGCTCTCAAAAGTAACTGCGCAGTAATGGCGCGAAAATGAGGCTCAGCCTACTACAGGGAAGGTCCTTCCTGACTGAAAAGGTGTCTAAACCAGTGCCTGACGTTAAAAAAAAAACGTTCCCCAAAGTTTATAAGTGTGAATATCAACATCAAGCTTCATAAAATGCCCAAATAAAGCAATCGATCTTGCCCATAAAAGTGTCTACCAGTTTTACAGCCCATATTAAGCCCTTTATTCTGTTTGAGACTAAGAAAATGGCTTACCGGTCCCCATGAGGAGAAATGACAGCCTTCCAGCATTACACAGTCTTGTTAGAAAAATAGCTAGTCATACCTTAGGCAGAAAAGTCTGCTAACTGTTTCCCCCAACTGAAGTTATTTCATCTCAACAGTCCTATGTGGAAACAGCAAACGATTTTAGTTACTGCTGCTAAAATCATATTCCTCTCACAAACAGAACTCTTCATCTTTTTCTGTTTCAGAGTAAATAGTACATACCAGCACTATTTTAAAATAACAAACTCTTGATAGTAGAATAAAAAACTACAACTAAACACCACATACTCTTCACCATCTCCGTGGAGATGTTGCCTGTGCAACGGCAAAGAGAATGACTGCGGTGGGCGGAGCCTAGGAGGGACTATATGGACAGCTTTTGCTGTACTCTTTGCCATTTCCTGTTGGGGAAGAGATATTCCCACAAGTTATGGATGACGCCGTGGACCGGACACACCAATGTTGGAGAAAAATCAAACTGATACAACCAGTGGCTGGTTATACATATAACACCAATCAGGAAGAGTATAATAATATTATTATATATTATGCAATCTTTTTTTGCCTTTGTTCTGAAAGTGAGACGTCTAAATATTACCTTGTCATGTTCAAATATGTAATCATCATTTTCCACTCTGATGTTAGGATCTGCCGCTGCATGTAGCAGAAGTTCTGTTATTTTGACCCCCTCAATTCCTGGAATTGCAGCAGCAATATGAAGAGGCGTCAGTGCACCATGCTGAGGAAAATGCATACAGTAAGCTTATCTTAATAGCCATTTCTAAATAGACATATGCAAAGGAACCAAATTAGGTTAGACAGAAATCAACTCATTTTCTGACAGTTTTTGGTTACCTATGGTTTATTCATTCAATAGTCTGGCTCATTGGAAATTAATGTGCTTATTAGTTGATTTAGCTTGTGGTATTCCCACCTATCCTGAAATTCTTTGGCCTTAAAGGGACATTATACAATAGATTTTTTCTTTGCATAAATGTTTTGTAGATGATCCATTTAGCCTACACAGCAATTTTTTTAAAAAAATGCACAATTTTGCTTATTTTCAAATAACATTGCATTGATTTTCAGATTCCTAACCAAGCCCTAAATTTTTTGAAGAATACTGATGTATACCTACTCCAGCTTGCTGCTGTTTGTGTAAAGGGTCATATGCAGAGGAAAGGGGAGGGGGAGTGTCTATTTTACTTGCTATAGAACCACTTGCAGCGGGTGTTCCAGCTAATCTTTTCAACAGGGCTAAATTGGGAGCTTCTAAGTAAGTTTTTAAACGGTTTTATATTGGATTTTTAGATCAGAATATGTGCATATTATTCTTTACAGTGGTGTCTATAACATGCAGTTATATGAAAATATACTGAATACTGTCCCTTTAAGTCCAAGCTGTGTAAACACAGCCAGTAGAAGAAATAACACTCCCAGTGGGGTATAGAAGAGAAAAGGTAATAAAATGTTAATTTTCCATTATTCTCTCAAAGTATTGGTGATTGGTTTACGGACAGATATAAGATAAAGTAGCATGTATATATATACAATGTGATAATGTAATGAGATCTGATTATACCTACAAGCTCAACCTATTTTATTAGGTTGTGGCTTTGAAAACAAAAAAAATCAACTGCAGCTGGTAAAAAAAAGTAATAGAAAACACATTAAGGGAAAAACAATTTTATAGTAAACTGTCCCTTTAAGCATAACTTCCTCTAACTACTAAGGTACTTGTCTGACACTTGTGAATTTGGAGCCGATTGCTTCAGGAATCAGTACAATATGATGCATACTATGCAGTGTACCTACTATATATAGCCTGTGTGAAGATGCAGGTACTTCCCCAGTCTATGCCCACACCACTTATCTTACTTGCCTGACATAGTCTGAGGATACAGGAGATTGCCCACCCTGTACTGTAACTTACAGTACAGGATAAACTGAGGAAGTACATCGCAAGGCCAAGCAGGAGGAGGCTAAAGTAACTGTCCCAGCGACACCCATGGCAGCCTTGTGACCACAACTCCAGAGAGAAGATTTACTTTGCACAGCCAGTACTCTCCTATTTCCCTCTCTTCTAGGAACTATCCATTGAAGGAGACGTTTTGGGATAATATCCCTTTAATCTGAAGAAAATAGCACCTCTATCTTCTAGACTAGGCAAAGACAAATACTGGGAGGGAAGAGGAAGTGGGAGGAGAACTTGAAGCTCTGCGTGGGGTGTCTGCCTCCTCCTGGTCGCCAGGAGATGAATTCCCACAAGTAAGGACTATCACCACCTTAGAAAGAAATAATCGGCGAGATTACGAGTTTTGCGTTAGCCTTAAAAAGCAGCATTGAGAGGTCCCAACGCTGCTTTTTTTCTAACGCTGGTATTACAAGTTTGGCAGGTAGAGGCTCACCGCTCACTTTTCTTCCGCGACTCGAGGCTACCGCAAATCCCCCTTACGTCAATTGTGTATCCTATCTTTTTAATGGGATTTGGCTAACGCTGGTATTAAAAGTCTTGGAGAAAGTGAGCGGTAGAGCCTCTACCTCCAAGACACCTACCACATATAAAAGCCAGTAGTTAAGAGTTTTATGGGCTAACGCCGGAACATAAAGCTCTTAACTACAGTGCTACAAAGTACACTAACACCCATAAACTACCTATGAACCCCTAAACCGAGGCCTCCCCACATCACAAACACTATAATAAAATTATTTAACCCCTAATCTGCCGACCAGACATCGCCGCCACCTACATTATCCCTATGAACCCCTAATCTGCCCCTCCCAACGTCGCCGCCACCTACCTACACTTATTAACCCCTAATATGCCGACCGGACATCGCCGCCACTATAATAAATGTATTAACCCCTAAACCGCCGCACTCCCGCCTCGCAAACACTATAATAAATTGTATTAACCCCTAATCTGCCGTCCCTAACATTGCCGCCACCTACCTACAATTATTAACCCCTAATCTCCTGCCCCCAACGTCACCGCTACTATAATAAAGTTATTAACCCCTAAACCTAAGTCTAACCCTAACACCCCCCTAAGTTAAATATAATTTAAATAAATCTAAATAAAATTACTATCATTAAATAAATTAATCCTATTTAAAACTAAATACTTACCTATAAAATAAACCATAAGATAGCTACAATATAATTTAATAATTACATTGTAGCTATTTTAGGATTTATATTTATTTTACAGGCAACTTTGTATTTATTTTAACTAGGTACAATAGCAATTAAATAGTTAATAACTATTTAATAGCTACCTAGTTAAAATAATTACAAAATTACCTGTAAAATGAATCCTAACCTAAGTTACAAATACACCTAACACTACACTATCAATAAATTAATTAAATAAATTAACTACAATTATCTAAAGTTGCCTGTAAAATAAATATAAATCCTAAAATAGCTACAATGTAACTATTAGTTATATTGTAGCTATATTAGGGTTTATTTTATAGGTAAGTATTTAGTTTTAAATAGGATTAATTTATTTAATTATAGTAATTTTATTTCGTTTTATTTAAATTATATTTAACTTAGGGGTTGTTAGGGTTAGACTTAGGTTTAGGGGTTAATAACTTTATTATAGTAGCGGCGACGTTGGGGGCGGCAGATTAGGGGTTAATAATTGTAGGTAGGTGGTGGCGATGTTAGGGACGGCAGATTAGGGGTTAATACAATTTATTATAGTGTTTGCGAGGCGGGAGTGCGGCGGTTTAGGGGTTAATACATTTATTATAGTGGCGGCGATGTCCGGTCAGCAGATTAGGGGTTAATAAGTGTAAGCAGGTGGCGGCGACGTTGGGGACGGAAGATTAGGGGTTAATAAATATAATGTAGGTGTCGGCGATGTTAGGGGCAGCAGATTAGGGGTTCATAGGTATAATGTAGGTGGCAGCGGTGTCCGGAGCGGCAGATTAGGGGTTAATAGTATAATGCAGGTGGCGACGATGTTGGGGGCGGCAGATTAGAGGTTAATAAGTGTAAGGTTAGGGGTGTTTAGACTTGGGGTTCATGTTAGGGTGTTAGGTGTAGACTTAGAAAGTGTTTCCCCATAGGAAACAATGGGGCTGCGTTAGGAGCTGGACGCTGCTTTTTTACAGGTGTTAGGGTTTTTTTCAGCCAGCTCAGCCCCATTGTGTCCTATGGGGAAATCGTGCACGAGCACGTTTTAGCCAGCTTACCGCTACTGTAAGCAATGCTGGTATTACAGGTAGAAGTGGAGCTAAATTTGCTCAACGCTCACTTTTCTAAGGCTAACGCAGCCATTCAGAAAACTTGTAATACCAACGTTGTTTAAAGTAAGAGCTGGGAAAAAAAAGGCTCGTTAGCCCCGCAAGTTTTTACTGACAAAACTTGTAATCTAGGCGAATGATTATAAATCCAGGGAGATAAGTTATGTATCTAGATTGTAAGTTCCCACGGGAATAGGGCCCTCAATTCCCCCTGTATTTGTCTGTAAAATGTTGTCTTGTATTGTTTCTCAGTTGTACTTTTATCTTTGTACCCATGGGCAGCGCTGCAGAATATGTTGGTGCTTTATAAATAAAGAATAAGAATAATAATTGATTAAGGCAATTTGGAGCATACTTAGGTTATAGATCACCTATAGAGAATTAGCATAAAACTAGGTCATGGAATGCTCATACTGAGGCCTAGTTTGCATTGAGGCGGTAAAGTTTGGAAACTAGTGGTAACATAAAAATTCTCTATAGACTTTAATGAAGATAAATGTTTTTACCAACAGTTTCCAAACTTTACCGCCTCAATGGAAACTAGGCCTGAGTAGGGTAAACTGCAGAAACGGAAACCCCCCCCCCACAGAAAATCAAACACAAAAGAACTTCTGAGCATTGAAGACTTTTCAGCAGAAAACAAATATAGAACAAAATAATATAAAAATATAGAATATGTTGTATTTAATATGAATATAAAAATAATGATTGTGAAATAACTAACTCATTTCAGCATAATCATTGGAACAAAAAAGCCCATTACGTTCTACCTCTGTGGCAAGTCGGACATCAGTGTGGGCCCCTCTCTCCAGCAGTAACCGTACAGTGGTAATGTCAGCAGCTTTTACTGCAAAGAACAAGGCATACATCGGTATGCTGCACATATTGGGGTCAGCGCCTCGGTAGAGAAGCAAGTTCAAGGTGGCTCTTCTTTCTGTGTCCCTAGACAAGTGAAACAATGAAATTAGGGCTTGAGAGGTTAAATGTTCCATAATGTTAAAAGGACATAAAGCCCCATGATTCAGATAGATCATACCATTTTAACAACTTTCTAATGTAATTCCATTATCACATTTCTTTGTTCTCTTTGTATATTTTGTTGAAAAGCAAGGACGTAAACTCAGGAAAATGCACAAGTCTGGAGCCCTATATGGCAGCAGTTTTGCAATTTTTTTTATCTATTGCAAGAGCACTAGATGGCAGAACTATTTCCTATCATGAGTGCTCCAGAAGGTATCTTTTCAACAAAGAATATTATGAGAACAAAGAATAAAACTAAAATGGAATATTTTTTTTAATGTTATGCTCTGTCTGAATCACAAAAGAACATTTTTGGGTTTCATATCCATTTAATCTCAGGGCACATTAATAAAGGTTTCCAATATGGCACTGTGATAGCAGAGGGTGTGATAGCAGAGGGTGTGATACCATACTAAATACTGAGTAATACTATGCTGAGGATTGTTCTATGAATGATTATTGCAGACTGGGTAATACTAGAGCAGTTAAATGTTGCATTGCAGATGATTTACTATGCTGCACACTGTATAATACATAACGTTTGATGCCATTGTGTATACTGCTACGTGTTGCTCTGCATTGTTCTACCATACTTCAGATTGTGCCATAAATGCTACAAACTTGGAGATTGTAGTCTGTATATTGTAAGCTGTTATATTTTAAACATGTGGTGGTATACCAAATACTATGCTCTGGCTAGACTCCATGATGTCATAAGAAAACATAATTTATGCTTACCTGATAAATTCCTTTCTCCTGTAGTGTAGTCTGTCCACGGGTCATCCATTACTTATGGGATATTAACTCCTCCCCAACAGGAAGTGCAAGAGGATCACCCAAGCAGAGCTGCTATATAGCTCCTCCCCTCTACGTCATACCCAGTCATTCGACCGAAACCAAATGAAAAAGGAGAAACTATAGGGTGCAGTGGTGACTGGAATTTAATTTAAAATTTAGACCTGCCATAAAAAACAGGGCGGGCCGTGGACTGACTACACTACAGGAGAAAGGAATTTATCAGGTAAGCATAAATTATGTTTTCTCCTGTTAAGTGTAGTCAGTCCACGGGTCATCCATTACTTATGGGATACCAATACCAAAGCTAGAAGTACACGGATGACGGGAGGGAAAGGCAGGATCTTTACACAGAAGGAACCACTGCCTGAAGAACCTTTCTCCCAAAAACAGCCTCAGAAGAAGCAAAAGTGTCAAATTTGTAAAATTTGGAAAAAGTATGAAGAGAAGACCAAGTTGCAGCCTTGCAAATCTGTTCAACAGAGGCCTCATTCTTAAAGGCCCACGTGGAAGCCACAGCTCTCGTAGAATGAGCTGTAATTCTTTCAGGAGGCTGCTGTCCAGCAGTCTCATAGGCTAAACGTATTATGCTACGAAGCCAAAAAGAGAGAGAGTTAGCCGAAGCTTTTTGACCTCTCCTCTGTCCAGAATAAACGACAAACAGGGAAGATGTTTGGCGAAAATCTTTAGTTGCATGTAAATAAAATTTCAAGGCACGGACTACGTCTAGATTGTGCAGAAGTCGTTCCTTCTTTGAAGAAGGGTTAGGGCACAATGATGGAACAACAATCTCTTGATTGATATTCTTGTTAGTGACTACCTTAGGTAAGAACCCAGGTTTAGTACGCAGAACTACCTTGTCTGAATGAAAAATCAGATAAGGAGAATCACAATGTAAAGCCGATAACTCAGAGACTCTACGAGCCGAGGAAATAGCCATTAGAAACAGAACTTTCCAAGATAACAGCTTGATATCAATGGAATGAAGGGGTTCAAACGGAACACCCTGTAAAACGTTAAGAACTAAGTTTAAGCTCCACGGTGGAGCAACAGTCTTAAACACAGGCTTAATCCTGGCCAAAGCCTGACAAAAAGCCTGAACGTCTGGAACTTCTGACAGACGTTTGTGTAAAAGGATGGACAGAGCTGAGATCTGTCCCTTTAAAGAACTTGCAGATAAATCCTTTTCTAAACCTTCTTGTAGAAAAGACAATATCCTAGGAATCCTAACCTTACTCCATGAGTAACTCTTGGATTCGCACCAGTGTAAATATTTACGCCATATTTTATGGTAAATTTTCCTGGTAACAGGTTTCCTAGCCTGTATTAAGGTATCAATTACTGACTCCGAAAATCCACGCTTTGATAAAATCAAGCGTTCAATCTCCATGCAGTCAGCTTCAGAGAAATTAGATTTTGATGTTTGAAAGGACCCTGAATTAGAAGGTCCTGTCTCAGAGGCAGAGACCAAGGTGGACAGGATGACATGTCCACTAGATCTGCATACCAGGTCCTGCGTGGCCATGCAGGCGCTATTAGAATCACCGATGCTTTCTCCTGTTTGATCCTGGCAATCAATCGAGGAAGCATCGGGAAGGGTGGAAACACATAAGCCATCTTGAAGGTCCAAGGTGCTGTCAAAGCATCTATCAGGACCGCTCCCGGGTCCCTGGACCTGGACCCGTAACAAGGAAGCTTGGCGTTCTGGCGAGACGCCATGAGATCCATATCTGGTTTGCCCCAACGTCAAAGTATTTGGGCAAAGACCTCCGGATGAAGTTCCCACTCCCCCGGATGAAAAGTCTGGCGACTTAGGAAATCCGCCTCCCAGTTCTCCACGCCTGGGATGTGGATCGCTGACAGGTGGCAAGAGTGAGACTCTGCCCAGCGAATTATCTTTAATACTTCCATCATCGCTAGGGAACTCCTTGTCCCTCCCTGATGGTTGATGTAAGCCACAGTCGTGATGTTGTCCGACTGAAACCTGATGAACCTCAGAGTTGCTAACTGAGGCCAAGCCAGAAGGGCATTGAGAACTGCTCTCAATTCCAGAATGTTTATTGGAAGGAGACTCTCCTCCTGAGTCCATGATCCCTGAGCCTTCAGGGAATTCCAGACAGCGCCCCAACCTAGTAGGCTGGCGTCTGTTGTTACAATTGTCCAGTCTGGCCTGCTGAAGGGCATCCCCCTGGACAGATGTGGCCGAGAAAGCCACCATAGAAGAGAATCTCTGGTCTCTTGATCCAGATTCAGCATAGGGGACAAATCTGAGTAATCCCCATTCCACTGACTTAGCATGCACAATTGCAGCGGTCTGAGATGCAGGCGTGCAAAAGGTACTATGTCCATTGCCGCTACCATTAAACCGATTACCTCCATGCATTGAGCCACTGACGGGTGTTGAATGGAATGAAGGACACGGCAAGCATTTAGAAGTTTTGTTAACCTGTCCTCTGTCAGGTAAATTTTCATTTCTACAGAATCTATAAGAGTCCCCAAGAAGGGAACTCTTGTGAGTGGCAATAGAGAACTCTTTTCTACGTTCACCTTCCACCCATGCGACCTTAGAAATGCCAGAACTAACTCTGTATGAGACTTGGCAGTTTGGAAATTTGACGCTTGTATCAGAATGTCGTCTAGGTACGGAGCTACCGCTATTCCTCGCGGTCTTAGTACCGCCAGAAGAGAGCCCAGGACCTTTGTAAAGATTCTTGGAGCCGTAGTTAACCCGAAGGGAAGAGCTACAAACTGATAATGCCTGTCTAGGAAGGCAAACCTTAGGTACCGGTAATGATCCCTGTGAATCGGTATGTGAAGGTACGCATCCTTTAGATCCACTGTGGTCATGTACTGACCCTTTTGGATCATGGGTAAGATTGTCCGAATAGTTTCCATTTTGAACGATGGAACTCTTAGGAATTTGTTTAGGATCTTTAAATCCAAGATTGGTCTGAAGGTTCCCTCTTTCTTGGGAACCACAAACAGATTTGAGTAAAACCCTTGTCCGTGTTCCGACCGCGGAACCGGGTGGATCACTCCCATTAACAAAAGATCTTGAACACAGCGTAGAAACGCCTCTTTCTTTGTCTGGTTTGTTGACAACCTTGAAAGATGAAATCTCCCTTTGGGAGGAGAAGCTTTGAAGTCCAGAAGATATCCCTGGGATATGATATCTAACGCCCAGGGATCCTGGACATCTCTTGCCCAAGCCTGGGCGAAGAGAGAAAGTCTGCCCCCTACTAGATCCGTTGCCGGATCGGGGGCCCTCACTTCATGCTGTCTTAGGGGCGACAGCAGGTTTTCTGGCCTGCTTGCCCTTGTTCCAGGTCTGGTTAGGTTTCCAGCCCTGTCTGTAACGAGCAACAGTTCCTTCCTGTTTTGTAGCGGAGGAAGTTGATGCTGCTCCTGCCTTGAAGTTACGAAAGGCACGAAAATTAGACTGTCTAGCCCTTGGTTTGGCTCTGTCTTGAGGCAGGGCATGTCCCTTACCTCCAGTAATGTCAGCGATAATTTCTTTCAAACCGGGCCCAAATAATGTCTGCCCTTTGAAAGGTATGTTAAGCAATTTAGATTTAGAAGTCACATCGGCTGACCAGGATTTTAGCCACAGCGCTCTGCGCGCCTGGATGGCGAATCCGGAATTCTTAGCCGTAAGCTTAGTTAAATGTACTACGGCATCAGAAATAAATGAATTAGCTAGCTTAAGGACTCTAAGCTTGTCTATGATTTCATCCAATGGAACTGAGCTAATGGTCTCCTCTAGAGACTCAAACCAAAATGCCGCCGCAGCCGTGACAGGCGCAATGCATGCGAGAGGTTGTAATATAAAACCTTGTTGAGTAAACATTTTCTTAAGGTAACCCTCTAATTTTTTGTCCATTGGGTCTGAAAAGGCACAGCTATCCTCCACCGGGATAGTGGTACGCTTAGCCAGAGTAGAAACTGCTCCTTCCACCTTAGGGACCGTCTGCCATAAGTCCCGTGTGGTGGCGTCTATTGGAAACATTTTTCTAAATATAGGAGGGGGGGAAAAGGGCACGCCTGGCCTATCCCACTCCTTAGTAATAATTTCTGTAAGTCTCTTAGGTATAGGAAAGACGTCAGTACACGGCGGTACCGCATAGTATCTATCCAGCCTACATAATTTCTCTGGGATTGCAACCGTGTTACAATCATTCAGAGCCGCTAATACCTCCCCTAATAATACACGGAGGTTCTCAAGCTTAAATTTAAAATTTGAAATGTCTGAGTCCAGTCTATTTGGATCAGATCCGTCACCCACAGAATGAAGCTCTCCGTCTTCATGTTCTGCCATTTGTGACGCAGTATCAGACCTGGCTCTAACATTATCAGCGTACTCTGTTCTCACCCCAGAGTGGTCGCGTTTACCTCTAAGTTCTGGTAATTTAGATAAAACTTCAGTCATAACATTAGCCATGTCTTGTAAAGTGATTTGTAATGGCCGCCCTGATGTACTTGGCGTCGCAATATCACGCACCTCCTGAGCGGAAGATGCAGGTACTGACACGTGAGGAGAGTTAGTCGGCATAACTTTCCCCTCGCTGTCTGGTGAAATTTTCTTAAAATGTACAGATTGACTTTTATTTAAAGTAGCATCAATGCAATTAGTACACAAATTTCTATTGGGCTCCACATTGGCTTTTGAACATATTGCACAAAGAGATTCCTCTATGTCAGACATGTTAAAACAAACTAGCAATTAGACTAGCAAGCTTGGAAAATACTTTTCAAATAAATTTGCAAGCAATATAAAAAACGTTACTGTGCCTTTAAGAAGCACACAAAAACTGTCACAGTTGAATAACAATGAACCGGATTAGTTATAGAAACCAAATTTTCACAGTAAATACATAAATTTAGCAAAGGATTGCACTCATTAGCAATGGATGATTAACCCTTAATATCAGAAAAACGGATAACAATTGAAAATATAAGCGTTTTTATCACAGTCAAAGCACAGTCTCACAGGTCTGCTGTGAGTGATTACCTCCCTCAAAACTAGTTTTGAAGACCCCTGAGCTCTGTAGAGACGTCCTGGATCATGCAGGGAGAAGAAGGCAGACTGTGACTGAATTTCTAATGCGTAGTAAAAGCGCCAAAATAGGCCCCTCCCACTCACAATACAACAGTGAGGGAAGCTCAGTAAACTGTTTCAATTCAAAACAACGACAGCCATGTGGAAAATAACGCCCAAAACAATTTTTCACCAAGTACCTCAGATAATTAAACGATTTAACATGCCAGCAAACGTTTAAAATCTAATTTATGAAATGTCATTAAAAAGCCTGCTGCTAGTCGCTCCCACTGCAGGTTAGGCTAAAAGTTATATGCATACAGTATTTTCCCAGTGAAGTGCCATTCCCCAGAAATACTTAAGTGTAAACATACATACATATCAGCCTGATACCAGTTGCTACTACTGCATTTAAGGCTGTACTTACATTATATCGGTATTAGCAGTATTTTCTCAGTCAATTCCATTCCTTAGAAAATAATATACTGCAACATACCTCTTTGCAGGTGAACCTGCCCGCTGTCCCCTGTTCTGAAGTTACCTCACTCCTCAGAATGGCCGAGAACAGCAAATGGATCTTAGTTACGTCCGCTAAGATCATACACAAAACTCAGGTAGATTCTTCTTCAAATGCTGCCTGAGAAAAAAACAACACACTACGGTGCCGTTTAAAATAACAAACTTTTGATTGAAGAAATAAAAACTAAGTTTAATAACCACAGTCCTCTCACACATCCTATCTATTAGTTGGGTGCAAGAGAATGACTGGGTATGACGTAGAGGGGAGGAGCTATATAGCAGCTCTGCTTGGGTGATCCTCTTGCACTTCCTGTTGGGGAGGAGTTAATATCCCATAAGTAATGGATGACCCGTGGACTGACTACACTTAACAGGAGAAATATTGGCTTTGTGATTTCTCCTGAATCTAAAATCATTACTATAGGTGTGTTCTTTGTGCCTAGGCACTGCCTAATGTTATAGTAACTGGGGCTGGGCCAGGTCTTGTGTGCTCCCCATATCTTTGACATAACTTCCTGGCTGCTGTGTCCTATGGCAACAAGGCTCAGTGCTTGAAATTGCAAGCTCTGTCTGAATCATGAAAATTCTATTTTGAGTTTACTTTGTTTTTAAGATAAAGGAGTGCTGGGGAAATTCACCTAGCCAGGGTCTAATGGTGTAACTATAAGGACACCATGTCCAAAATCATACTGGCTTCCTTGCATAAATCACATAAATCAATAGCATATATAGCAATTAACAAAAACAAATAATGTAAATATAGTTTCATTATGAAATAGAAACATTTTTGCAGTTTACTTCCAAAAGCAAAAATGCTTGGTGGGAAAACATATATGCCTGTTGTCATTGGCTCACCAAATGTGTTCAGCTAGTGCCCAGTAGTGCTTTGCTGCTCTTTTAACAAAGGATACCAATAGAAAGAAAGAAATGTGATAACAAAAGTAAATTGAAAAGCTGTTTAGAACGATATGCTCTATCTGAATCATGAAAGAAACATTTAGGGCTCGATTTATCAAAGCCCCTATGGCTGCAAGTTCTCACAAGAACCTGCTTGCCGTATTTAACATTCAATCTCCGCAGTCTAGTCCGACCGAGGAGATTGACAGCTCCTGCCCGCGTGTGATTGGCTGTTCGTGGGCGGGGGCAGGATTGCAGGCGAGCGCAAAATAGCGCTTGTGTGCAATTATAATTTCCTCCGGGGAAATTCGCCCCGCCAGAAGCGAGCTAAGGCAGACAGGGGCGCGTATACGCGCCCCTTTCCGCCTCAGCTTTGATAAATCGAGCCCTTAGGGTTTCAAGTCCCTTTGAGAGAAGAAAACTAAGAGCTGACTAAAGACGGCAGAATTACACGGGATATAGACATTTGGAGTATTTCATGCATATTCAATCGAAGGTGACCTGCTTCTTATATAGAACTTCATTATCATGGGAAATAAAAAAATAAAATCCCATCACATGAGGGAGAGTTTCACTCCCATAAAACCCGATCTTAACAATTTGCCCTCTCACTGGGGTGCGTGGTGATTCTAGTGCCAGAACCATGGAGAAGACAGGCTAAGATATTTTGCTAATAGCTCATATATTGGTTATAATTTCAACCAAAGCATAAAATGTTAAAAATAATTTTACTCAGTGATTTGTAAAGTTGATAATAAAATGATACAATGCTTGTGTGGTTAGACATTTTACATTTGCATAGGAATATTGTGCTACTAAATGGTAAAACCGTTATCAACCCCCAATACCTTACAGAGAGCTATAAACTTGCACATGGCATGTAACACTACATCAATGGATAGCTCAACTGCAGATTACAGTGGAAGAGCAGCTGGGGACCTAAATAAATGATGTTGGCAAGTAGCATGCAATGCTGCCCCGAGACACCAATAGGGCTAGTTTCTATTGAGCTGTATTAGGTTTGTACAAAGTCGAAAAATGATAAATATGCTGTCGGAAGCAATTTCATTTATCGACTGCTTCCAATGGTGCGTTATAACAATCGGCAACCAGGGTCCGGCTGCCAAAAATATTTTTGCGTCCCATAGAAAGTATTAGAAGCTGTTAAGCGATAACTTAAACCAGGTGTCCAATGAAAGCTTAGACCGTTAATACACTGTCGGAGGCTGTCGATACATTGAAAAAATGTACACCTCAACTAGGTGTAAAAAATTTGCTTTTTGAGACCTAATTCCAATTGAAATTTTAAATCTTGCAAACAATGCCAGTGTTTCAATGTAGAAAAATAGTTGCAGTTATGTTCTTATCGAAATATAAGTATGTATTTACATATAAAATATATGCAAGCACATATCTACAAAATTCAAACTAGACTTATGTCTAGGGCAGCAATACATATTACATACAGTAATAAAGTGGAAAATATAATTATAATAAAAAATACTATTTGCTTATAGTTAAAAATATGTATTATAAATAAGTGTATCTTTGTTTCTCTTTAAAGGTGATCACAGATAAGGAGCGGACACCATAGCACCTAATCTATTTTCAAGAAATCCATCTTCGGATGGAAGCATTAACACAACATTAACTTTCACCTACACGAAAAGAGCAACTGCACGCAATGCACAAAATATTTCAATTAAAATCTGGTACTAAAATGGAGCTGTAAACTACTTTTAGCTGTCACCCACTTCTGTAGCTTACGGCTCAATTTTTTACATCTCAATGGAAACAAGCCCATACTGTCCGTCTACTAGCACCATACTGCCTGCCACTTGCACTATACTGCCTGCCACTTGCACCATACTGCCTGCCACTAGCAACATACATCCTACTACTAGCACCATACTGCCTGCCAGTACTAGCACCATACTGCCTATCACTACTAGCACCATACTGCCTGCCACAATTAGCAACATACTGCCTATCACTACTAGCACCATACCGCCTGCCACTACTAGCACCATACTGCCTACTACTAGCGCCATACTGCCTACCACTATTAACACCATACTGCCTACCACTATTAGCACCATACTGCCTGCCACTAGAACCATACTGCCTGCCACTAGAACCATACTGCCTGCCATGAGCACCATATCACCTACCACTAACACCATACTGCCTGTCACTAGCACCATATCACCATATCACCTACCACTAACACCATACTGCCTGTCACTAGCACCATACTGCCTACCACTACTAGCACCATACTGCCTGCCACTACTAGAACCATACTGCCTGCCGCTAGCACCATACCACCTGCCATTAGCACCATATCACCTACCCCTAACACCATACTGCCTGTCACTAGCACCATACTGCCTACCACTACTAGCACCATACTGCCTGCCACTACTAGCACCATACTGCCTGCCACTACTAGCACCATACTGCCTGCCACTACTAGCACCATACTGCCTACCACTACTAGCACCAAACTGCCTGCCACTACTAACACCATACTGCCTGCCACTACTAACACCATACTGCCTACCACTTGCACCATACTGCCTATCACTAATAGCACCATACTGCCTGCCACTAGCAACATACATCCTACTACTAGCACCATACTCCCTGCCAGTACTAGCACCATACTGCCTATCACTACTAGCACCATACTGCCTGCCACAATTAGCAACATACTGCCTATCACTACTAGCACCATACCGCCTGCCACTACTAGCACCATACTGCCTACCACTATTAGCACCATACTGCCTACCCTACCACTATTAGCACCATACTGCCTGCTATTAGCACCATATCACCTACCAATAACACCATACTGCCTGTCACTAGCACCATACTGCCTACCACTACTAGCACCATACTGCCTGCCACTATTAGCACCATACTGCCTGCCACTAGCAACATACTGCCTGCCACTACTAGCACCATACTGTCTACCACTACTAGCACCAAACTGCCTGCCCCTACTAACACCATACTGCCTACTACTAGCACCATACTGCCAACCACTACTGGAGCCGTAAACTACTTTTAGCTGTCGCCCACTTCTGTAGCTTACGGCTCCATTTTTTTACGTCTCAATGGAAACAAGCCCATACTGTCCATCTACTAGCACCATACTGCCTGACACTTGCACCATACTGCCTATCACTACTAGCACCATACTGCCTGCTACTTGCACCATACTGCCTATCACTACTAGCACCATACTGCCTGCCACTAGCAACATACATCCTACTACTAGCACCATACTGCCTGCCAGTACTAGCACCATACTGCCTACCAGTACTAGCACCATACTGCCTGCCACAATTAGCAACATACCACCTATCACTACTAGCACCATACAGCCTGCCACTACAAGCACCATACTGCCTACTACTAGCACCATATTGCCTACCACTACTAGCACCATACTGCCTGCCACTAGAACCATACTGCCTGCCACTAGAACCATACCACCTGCCATTAGCACCATATCACCTACCAATAACACCATACTGCCTGTCACTAGCACCATACTGCCTACTACTACTAGCACCATACTGCCTGCCACTACTAGCACCATACTGCCTGCCACTACTAGCACCATACTTCCTGCCACTATTAGCACCATACTGCCTGCCACTACTAGCACCATACTGCCTACCACTACTAGCACCAAACTGCCTGCCACTACTAGCACCATACTGCCAACCACTACTGGAGCCGTAAACTACTTTTAGCTGTTGCCCACTTCTGTAGCTTACGGCTCCATTCTTTTTTTACGTCTCAATGGAAACTAGCCCATACTGTCCATCTACTAGCACCATACTGCCTGCCACTTGTACCATACGGCCTATCACTAATAGCACCATACTGCCTGCCACTAGCAACATACATCCTACTACTAGCACCATACTGCCTGCCAGTACTAGCACCATACTGCCTATCACTACTAGCACCATACTGCCTACCAGTACTAGCACCATACTGCCTGTCACAATTAGTACCATACTGCCTGCCAGTACTAGTACCATACTGCCTATCACTACTAGCACCATACTGCTTGCCACAATTAGCAACATACTGCCTATCACTACTAGCATCATACCGCCTGCCACTACTAGCACCATACTGCCTACTACTACTAGCACCATACTGCCTACCACTATTAGCACCATACTGCCTGCCACTAGAACCATACCACCTGCCATTAGCACCATACCACCTGTCACTAGCACCATACTGCCTGCCACTACTAGCACCATACTGCAGTGCCTATCACTACTAGCACCATACTGCCTGCCATTCGCACCATATTGCTTGTCACAAGCACCATACTGCCTGCCACTAGCACCATACTGTCTTCCACTACTAACACCATACTGCCTGCCACTAGCACCATACTGCCTGCCACTACTAGCACCATACTGCCTGCCACTACTAGCACCATACTGCCTGCCACTACTAGCACCATACTGCCTACCACTACTAGCACCACACTGCCTGCCACTACTAGCACCATACTGCCTGCCACTACCACCATTCTGCCTACCACTAGAGCCATACTGCCTGCCACTAGCAACATATCACCTGCCACTAGCACCATATCACTTTCCAACACCATACTGCCTGTCATTAGCACCATACTGCCTGCCACTACTAGCACCATACTGCCTATCACT
The DNA here is from genome assembly GCF_027579735.1 of Bombina bombina. NCBI lineage: Eukaryota > Metazoa > Chordata > Amphibia > Anura > Bombinatoridae > Bombina > Bombina bombina. The sequence continues at coordinate 248,507,816 of NC_069502.1, forward strand.
ACTAGCACCATACTGCCTGCCACTTGCACCCTATTGCCTATCACTAGCACCATACTGCCTACCACTGCTAGCACCATACTGCCTGCCATGATAATAAATTGATACAAAGCTTGTGTGGTTAGATATTTTACATTTGCATAGGAATATCATGCTACTAAATGGCAAAACAGTTATCAAAATACCTTACAGAGAGCCATAAACTTACACATGGCATGCAATAGCCATCAGAAACTACATCAAGTGAGAGCACAACTGGCAGATCACAGTGGAAGAGCATCTTGGAAACTAAATAAATTATGTTGGCATGTAGCATACAATGCTGCCCCTGAGACACTAACATAGGGCTCGTTTCCATTGGGGACCAGTAAATACAGTAGATTTGCATAATCAACAAATGCATAATTAAAAGACAATGCAATAGCACATAGGGGTCGATTTATCAAGTGTCTGGCGGACATGATCCGCTGTAGCGAATCATGTCCCCCAGACATCGATAAATGCTGACAGCATACGTAGTCGGCATTTATCATTGCATAAGCAGTTCTGGCCGCTATCAGGGTGTGTCAATCAACCCGATCATATGAGATTGTGCGGATTGATGTCCGCCGTCTCAGAGGAGGCAGACGAGTTAAAGAGCAGCGGTCTTAAGACCGCTGCTTCTTAAAGGGACATTAAACCCACATTTTTTTCTTTCATGATTCAGAGAGAGAATACAATTTTTAAAAAGTTTCCAATTTACTTCTATTATCAAATTTATTTAATTCTCAAGTTATTCTTTGTTGAAGAGATACCATGGTAGGTAGCGTGCACATGCCTGGAGCCCTACATGACAGGAAATAGTGCTGCCATCTAGTGCACCTGCCAATGTATAACATTGTTGCAAAACTGCTGCCATATACTACTGCAGACACGTGCACACTCTTGAGCTTACATTTCTGCTTTTCAACCAAGGATAACAAGAAAACAAAGACAATTTGATAATAAAAGTAAATTAGAAAGTTGTTTACAAAATCATGAAAGAAAAAAAACAGAATTTATGCTTACCTGATAAATTTCTTTCTTTTGCGATGTACCGAGTCCACGGATTCATCCTAACTTGTGGGATATTGTCCTTCCTAACAGGAAGTAGCAAAGAAAGCACCACAGCAGAGCTGAAATTTATCAGGTAAGCATAAATTCTATTGTCTTTTGCAAGATGTACCGAGTCCACGGATTCATCCTAACTTGTGGGATACCAATACCAAAGTTTTAGGACACGGATGAAGGGAGGGACAAGACAGGAATCTAAAAACGGAGCCTCCGAAGAAGCAAAAATATCAAATTTGGAAAATTTGGAAAAGGTATGAAGCGAAGACCAAGTCGCAGCCTTACAAATCTGTTCAACAGAAGCATCATTTTTAAAAGCCCATGTGGAAGCCACCGCTCTAGTGGAGTGAGCTGTAAGTCTTTCAGGAGGCTGCTGTCCAGCAGTCTCATAAGCCAAACGGATGATGCTTTTCAGCCAAAAGGAAAGAGAGGTAGCCGTAGCCTTTTGACCTCTACGCTTTCCAGCATAGACAACAAACAAAGAAGATGACTGGCAAAAATCTTTGGTTGCCTGCAAATAAAACTTCAAGGCACGAACCACGTCCAAGTTGTGCAACAGACGCTCCTTCTTAGAAGAAGGATTAGGACACAGAGAAGGAACAACAATTTCCTGATTGATATTCCTGTTAGAAACAACCTTAGGGAGGAACCCAGGTTTGGTACGCAAAACCACCTTATCAGCATGGAAAACAAGATAAGGCGAGTCACATTGTAATGCAGATAGTTCATAAACTCTTCGAGCTGAAGAGATAGCAACTAGAAACAGAACTTTCCAAGATAGAAGCTTAATATTTATGGAATGCATGGGTTCAAACGGAACCCCCTGAAGAACTTTAAGAACTAAATTGAGACTCCATGGCGGAGCAACAAGTTTAAATACAGGCTTAATTCTAACTAAAGCCTGACAAAAAGCCCGAACGTCTGGGACATCTGCCAGACGCTTGTGCAACAGAACAGACAAAGCAGATATCTGTCCCTTTAAGGAACTAGCGGACAATCCTTTCTCCAATCCATCTTGGAGAAAAGACAAAATCCTAGGAATCCTGATCTTACTCCATTACTCCATGAGTAGCCTTTGGATTCACACCAAAAAAGATATTTACGTCATATCTTATGATATATCTTCCTGGTGACAGGCTTTCGAAAAAAAATAAAATCAAGCGTTCAATCTCCAAGCAGTCAGTTGCAGAGAAATTAGATTTGGATGCTTGAATGGACCTTGAATCAAAAGGTCCCGTCTCAGTGGCAGAGTCCATGGTAGCAGAGATGACATGTCCACCAGGTCTGCATACCAAGTCCTGCGTGGCCACGCAGGTGCTATCAAAATCACCGAAGCTCTCTCCTGTTTGATTCTGACAATCAGACGCGGAAGGAGAGGGAATGGTGGAAACACATAAGCCAGGTTGAACGACCAGGGTACTGCTAGAGCATCTATCAGTACTGCCTGAGGATCCCTTGACCGGGATCTGTAACGAGGAAGTTTGGCGTTCTGACGAGACGCCATCAGATCCAATTCTGGTGTGCCCCATAGCTGAACCAGTTGAGCAAACACCTCCAGATGGAGCTCCCACTCCCCCGGATGAAAAGTCTGACGACTTAGAAAATCTGTCTCCCAGTTCTCCACCCCTGCAATATAGATCGCTGATAGATGGCAAGAGTGAGTCTCTGCCCATCGGATTATCCTGGAAACTTCTATCATCGCCAAGGAACTCCTTGTTCCCCCCTGATGATTGATATAAGCTACAGTCGTGATGTTGTCCGACTGAAACCTGATGAATCAGGCCGAAGCCAGCCGAGGCCACACCTGAAGAGCATTGAATATCGCTCTTAATTCCTGAATATTTATCGGTAGGAGGGCCTCCTCCTGAGTCCACAAACCCTGTGCTTTCAGGGAATTCCAGACTGCAGCCCAGCCCAGTAGGCTGGCGTCCGTCGTCACAATAACCCATGGTGGCCTGCGGAAACACATTCCCCTGGACAGGTGATCCTGTGACAACCAAAAAAGAAGAGAGTCTCTGGTCTCTTGATCCAGATTTATCTGAGGAGATAAATCTGCATAATCCCCATTCCACTGTTTGAGCATGCATAGTTGTAGTGGTCTGAGATGCAAGCGAGCAAATGGAACTATGTCCATTGCCGCTACCATAAGTCCGATTACCTCCATACACTGAGCCACTGACGGCCGAGGAATGGAATGAAGAGCTTGGCAGGTGGTTAAAATCTTTGATTTCCTGACCTCCGTCAGAAATATTTTCATGTCCACCGAATCTATCAGAGTTCCCAGGAATGGAACTCTTGTGAGAGGAATAAGAGAACTCTTTTTCATGTTCAGCTTCCACCCATGAGATCTTAGAAAGGCCAACACTAAGTCCGTGTGAGACTTGGCAAGTTGCAAAGTCGACGCTTGAATTAAGATGTCGTCTAGATAAGGCACCACTGCTATGCCCCTCGGCCTTAGGACCGCCAGAAGGGACCCTAGCACCTTTGTGAAGATTCTTGGCGCCATGGCCAACCCAAAGGGAAGAGCCACAAACTGGAAATGCCTGTCCAGAAAGGAAAACCTGAGGAACTGGTGATGATCTTTGTGGATAGGAATGTGTAGATACGCATCCTTTAGATCTACGGTAGTCATATATTGACCCTCCTGGATAATTGGTAAAATAGTCCGAATGGTCTCCATCTTGAAGGATGGAACTCTTAGGAATTGGTTTAGGATCTTGAGATCTAGAATTGGTCTGAAGGTTCCCTCTTGGAGGAGAATCTTTGAAATCTAGGAGATACCCCTGGGTTACAATTTCTACGGCCCAGGAGTCCTGAACGTCTCTTGCCCAGGCCTGAGCAAAGAGAGAAAGTCTGCCCCCTACTTGACCCGGTCCCGGATCGGGGGCTACCCCTTCATGCTGTCTTAGTGGCAGCAGTAGGCTTTTTGGCCTGTTTACCCTTGTTCAAAGCCTGGTTAGGTCTCCAGGTTGGCTTGGACTGAGCAAAGTTCCCCTCTTGCTTTGCAGCAGGGGAAGAGGAAGCGGGACCACCCTTGAAGTTTCGAAAGGAACGAAAATTATTTTGTTTGGTCCTTGTCTTATTTGACTTATCTTGAGGGAGGGCATGACCCTTCCCTCCAGTGATGTCTGAAATGATCTCTTTCAGTGCAGGCCCGAATAGGGCCTTACCTTTGAAAGGGATGGTCAAAAGCTTAGATTTAGATGACACATCAGCTGACTAGGACTTAAGCCATAACTCTCTTCGCGCTAAAATGGCAAAACCTGAATTCTTTGCCGCTAACTTAGCAAGATGAAAAGCGGTGTCTGTAATAAAAGAATTAGCCAACTTAAGGGCCTTAATTATGTCCAAAATATCATCTAGTGGGGTCTCCATCTGAAGTGAACAAAAATTTTCTTTAGGAGATCCTCTAACTTTTTATCCCTAGGATCAATGAAAGCACAACTGTCTTCAATAGGTATAGTTGTACGCTTAGCCAGAGTAGAAATAGCTCCCTCCACCTTAGGGACCGTCTGCCATGAGTCCTTTATGGTGTCAGAAATAGGGAACATTTTCTTAAAAACAGGAGGGGGAGCGAACGGAATACCTTGTCTATCCCACTCCTTAGTAACAATGTCTGAAATCCTCTAGGGACCGGAAAAACATCAGTGTAAACAGGAACCTCTAAATATTTGTCCATTTTACACAATTTCTCTGGAACGACAATAGGGTCACAATCATCCAGAGTAGCTAAAACCTCCCTGAGCAATAAACGGAGGAGCTCTAGCTTAAATTTAAATGCCGTCATATCTGAATCTGTCTGAGGGAACATCTTTCCTGAATCAGAAATCTCTCCCTCAGACAACAAATCCCTCATCCCTACCTCAGAACATTGTGAGAGAATATCGGATACGGCTACTAAAGCGTCAGAAGGTTCAGCATTTGTTCTTAACCCAGAGCTACTGCGCTTCCCTTGCAACCCTGGCAGTTTAGATAAAACCTCTCAGTACATATCAGTACAATTGGGACACATTCTTAGAGGGGGTTCCACAATGGCTTCTAAACAAATTGAACAATGAGTTTCCTCAGTGTCAGACATGTTTAACAGGCTAGTAATGAAGCAAGCAAGCTTGGAAAACACTTTATTTAATGAAAAAAACACAATTTGCAAAAACGGTACTGTACCTTTAAGAGAAAAAAAGGCATACACAAACTGCAAAACAGGTTAAAATTGCTTCAAAAATTCCAGAAATTTTAACAGTGTCCCCACTAAGCCTTAGAAGGATTGCACCACAAGTAAAAAAGCAATAGACCCCCAAATGAAAAAAACGGATTGATAATTGTCTAAAACCGGTTAAAAACCCCTAAAGCATCTTGCCACAGCTCTGCTGTGGCCCTACCTGCCCTTAGGAAGCGATAATATGGGTTTTAAAGCTTCAATTAGTCCCTCAGAAGACTATCAGGACCTCAGGAGAAGTTGCTTGCTGCTTGTAAATGTAGGCCCCGTCCACCTCACTCGATGTTGCTGGGGCCTACACAAAACTAACAAACCCTGCCTGAAAGCCATGTGGGTTATAAACAACCCCAAAGAACCCTCAAGCAAATGTCCCATAAAACAGAAAACGTTACTCCCAGACACAAAAACGTTTGTCCCAAATTCACATAACAAACTGAGTGCCCACAAAAAATGAACCCTTTATGCAAGCTAGTAAAAACCTCTGATAACACTAGGATTACTGCTTACCCTTCCCCTAATGGGGACACTGTCAGCCATTCTGAGTTAACACAGTCTCTGCAGAAAATATGACTGAACATACCTCATTGCTGTATAGCAAGAAACCGTTCCTCACACTGAAGTTTTCCTGTACTCCTCAGCTTCTGTGGGAACAGCAGTGGACCTTAGTTACAAATGCTAAGATCATCATCCTCCAGGCAGAAATCTTCATCTATGTCCTGCCTGAGAGTAAATAGTACAACACTGGTACCATTTAAAAATAACAAACACTTGATTGAAGATAAAATAAAACTAACAGTTTAACACCTCTTCTCTTTACCCTTCCTGCTTAGAGCCAGCAAAGAGAATGACTGGGGGGTGGAGTTAAGGGGGAGCTATATAGACAGCTCTGCTGTGGTGCTCTCTTTGCTACTTCCTGTCAGGAAGGACAATATCCCACAAGTTAGGATGAATCCGTGGACTCGGTACATCTTGCAAAAGAAATAGGATTTTATGTCCCTTTAACTCCTGTTTCCGGCGAGCTTGAAGGCTGTGATAAATCGGCCCCTTAGTCTGAACTTCAAATGAGTAGTAGATTATTTTCTGACAATTTTCAAATTTATGTCTATTTCCACTCCTCCTGTATCATGACAGCCATCAGCCACACAAATGCATATACGTATATTCTGTAAATTCTTGCACATGCTCAGTAGGAGTTGGTGAATTAAAAAGTGTAAATATATAAAGACTGTGCATATTTTGTTAATGGAAGTAAAGTGGAAAGTTGTTTAAGATTGCATGCTCTATCTGAATTATCTAAGTTTAATTTTGACTTGAGTGTCCCTTTACTAGAGCCCAGGCCACTGGTCATAAATATTAACCACTTTCATATATGCCTGTCTCCCAAAGAGGAAAGTTTAGCAGATACAAAATATACTACCTGAAAACTGGTCTTTCCTTTATCTATCTCAGACTGAACTAACGCAGGCACTGGTCTAATAACACCATAAAAATTACATTTTTTGTTTGTTTGTTTGGGGGTTGTTTTTTTCCAAGAAACTGGCAGATGGACAACAAATTATTATTATTATTTTTTTGTATAGCGATGCCAAATTCCGTAGCGCTGGCAACCATGGAATCTGAGCATGAGGTGTATATTTGGGATTGTATAACCGTGCATAGCGTGTAATGTCACACAGCAGATTGTATGCTGCTGCAATATCATTGTGTGAAGCTATGGTGCAGAACAGGAGATACTATGCTACAGGCTATAGTGCAGACAATGCAATATTATACATGGCTCAGCTGTGTTATACTATACTATTTGCTGGCCTAATGCAGACTTAGGGCTATTGTTATAGTAAATGAATGATTAGAATGTGCTGGAGCTGATAATGAATAACACAGAACATTACTTTACAGGTTGTATTACTACTGATACATTTTTCTCTTTAAAGTGACAGACACATATTAACATACTTTGGTTCAGATACAGGAGGGGTTCTGTCGGATCCAGTTCCTAGCTTTTCTTGACTGTTGTATATTGTTGATGTCTGACATAATACGTTTTCTGGTACTTTGGTATTAGGTCGATGGTCTGAATGACAATGATCAGATAGGGTAATACTCCTGTTCATGTCCTCACCCAAGCCATTGAAAGGACCATCGTCTTTTGCAAAAGCATCATTCAGATACTCTTTACTGTGGAGTGCAACATCTCCACTCCCCCCCTGAACATAAGCAGATAATATATTAAATAATAGAATATTAATAACATAGTAGAAATAAGACAATATCTATCAAGTTAAATCTTCACATATACCGTGTGACCCCTAACATTTGCCCTCAATCTAGTGCTTTGGAGTTTGCTTGTGAAATGTAGTAAAAAATAAAACATTTAGGGCCAGATAACAAGAGGAGCGTACAAGAGGGGTAGCGTGCGTATTACAAGTTGAAAGTAAAATGTTTTTACACAATCTCTCTCTCTCTCTAGCCCTTTGCCTGCTTTTTTTTCTAACACCTGAGATATCATATCTTTGAGCTCTTATAACTTTGTTTTGCATTATCTTTTTAAAAATATTTTTATAAAATAGTGTTATTATGCTTGTAACTGTACTTTGCAATATATTTTTTGTGTGTTTTGTGACAGTTTTTTGTATCACAAAACAGTTACCAGAGCTATCCCAACGGGCATTAACTTCCATTGCACTCAAGCGATCGCGTTTGCTTTTAACTTGCAATACGAGCAAAAAACTCGACACGTGCAAATACCTGCGATAAACCCCTTTTCTCGCTCACACGTAACTGTTAGCGCTCCACTCATAATCTGGCCCTTAATCAATTTTGATGACGTAACTGATATGTGTTTAAGATTTTTAATTAATCTAGAATACAAATTCTTGATATGCAACTGAAAATTTCATTTAATTTTGTAATTCACATTTTTTTTTATAAATGTAAAAAAAACTTTATCACAATCATATACTGTTATTCTGATGATCATACTCTATTGCTATACAAGTTTAATTGTTTAAAAGTGTGATCTGAACAAATGTTTATTTTATTAAACCAATAAACATCTGTGCTTATTAACATGTAAACTGAGCACAGGCAAAGACAAACATTTCAAGAAATCCTTGTGAAAAACCAAGATAGATGCCAAAACTGAAATTCTACTTTTTAATTATTTCTGTGCAAAATATTAGTGGAGCTTATGGAGTGTGAAGCCTTTGAAAAACATGCACTTATTTTACACAGATTGTTTAATGGATAAGAAAAGATTCAGTTAAATCAAGTTCACTGGCAACTGAATTTACAATAATAAATTCCAAAAATAACAATAGCTATCAGAATTATTATTATTATTATTATTATTATTATTTTTGTTTTATAATCTTTATTTGTGCATAAAACAAAAAAGTGAAAAAACATAATAAAGAATAAAAATAGACATTAAAAATAACTAGTCATGGCAGTTCACGCGTAAATAGATGACCATTATATAAGAGTTGTCAAGAACCTCGTCTTGGCAGAATATTTTCTATGAGTGAGTGTCTCGACTAATTACTATAAAAGAAAGTCCATTTCCTGTTGAGAGAAATAATGATGTCACAGCACACAATAATGTCCATTTACTTATCCCTCATTTTCTCATCACATTCTGTTTTCTTGTTTAAGTAGTGCCCAAGCTAACTCTTATTCAACATTTGAATATATTTATATAGGATAATTATATCAACACTCACGTTCCCCTTTCTAGCAAAAATAAAATAAAAAAAGACTTATTTTTTTTGTTCTCTTCCTTTGCTTTCCATTATTAATGTAGGAGAGCTTGTTTGAACTGTTTTTGCCACGTCTTTTAGATGTACCACCCAAAATGTTGCTCTATTTTTAAGATGAGGTCATACCAGGGATTTACACAGAGACAGAATAAAAGTTCCTTCATTGCATATATATGCTCCGTTTAATATATGTTAATATATTATTTATCATTTAAAGGGACATAATACTCATATGCTAAATCACTTGAAACTGATGCAGTATAACTGTAAAAAGCTGACAGGAAAATATCACCTGAGAATCTCTATGTAAAAAAGGAAGATATTTTACCTCACAATCTCCTCAGCTCAGCAGAGTAAGTTCTGTGTAAAAAGTTATACTTCACCTGCTCCCAGCTGCAGGTAAAAATAAAAATAAAAATGAAGAAATGAACAGCAGCCAATCAGCATCAGCAGTGCTGAGGTCATGAACTCTTACTGTGATCTCATGAGATTTGACTTAACTCTCATGAGATTTCATAGTACCTTTACCTGATTGGTGAAATAGCATGAGAGTGCATGATGCTCATCCTTTCAGCTGTCCCAGGACAGACACACTAAAATGCTGCTTAGAAATCCTTTACAATGGGAGGTGGCTACTGAGGAACTTTTGAGGTAAAATATCTTTCTTTTTTACAGAGTTGTTCAGGAGATATTTTCTAGTCAGCTTTTTACAGCTATGCTGCATCACTTTCAAGTGTTTAAACATTTGGGTATTATGGCCCTTTAAGTTGCTGCCAGATAATGAGCACATTCTTAAAGATTCACTCCATTTAAAGGAACCATGAAGTCCTATTTTCACAATGTTGCATCTAAATGATATATGCAAAACACACATACACATAGTACCCCCACCATATATGAGGCATGTAATTGTCCGTCAATAATGCAGTGCAATTCCATGGGCAGACTGAGCCCCGAATGACCCCTATGACCCCCCTGAAACCACCACCTGTCTGCCTTGCCCCCACCTGGGCTCATAACCTCCAGGGAAAGGGCCCCAAACATCAAAGGCCAAAAACCCATACTCTAGGGCTACCACAGCCACAAACCAAAACCCTCCAGGGCCAGACACCACACTACAGGGCCACCAGAGCAACAGACCTCCTATTCAGGCACAGGGCCCTCACTGCAGGGACAGGGCACCCACTCTGTCCATACTTTTATGCTTAGCTACTGTTTAAATAGCACTCTTAGAAAGTATAATAGAAACTTAAATGTTAAATGTCCCTGTAATCAGTAAGTAGCTTGCATTTTTGTTGTTTTCCAAATGCATTTTCAAACCTATGTTTCCAATAAACCAGAAGTGCTTATTTTCTGCCTCAGCAACATGAATGCAGAATTGTAAGTCCTAGAATGTATAACAAAATGAAATAATGTTATCACAGTTGGGTCAGTCAGTAGCTAATTTGCTGCTCCACCTGTTCTTAATAATTTACACGCTAACATTCTGGACTATGAGGTACACTGGTAGGTGTACAATAATTCATGTTATTGAGTATAGATGTTCTGTAGTATTATCTAAGAAACATAATGTCATATCTATTAGGTGACCCTGCAACAAAAGCTACCAAATCACTAAGAGGTACAAATGTATATTAAAATACTGATGAGTGGGCATTTCAAACCAGGATCCAGCAGAGAAAATACAGATCTTTAGCATGTTCCTATAAAGTGGACCTGTCAACTTATAATTGATCTTTTTTTAAAAAAGACTTGAAGACTGAATAAACATTATAATAGCCATTATTTTCTAATAATATGCAGAATACAGTTGCCTCTGCAGGGATCTGTATGCGGTTTTTCATGGCTGTGTTATAATTGTGTGCACATAGTTTCTGATGTTTATGAAGTTTTGTGCAGGGGGGGGGGGGTGAATTTACTTTACAAGAGCCAGAGTTGCAAAAAAAAAAAAAAAAGTTTTTTTTTTATTCCAATCCATTAAAATAGCTGCTGATAACTCATTTATCACAAATGTTCAGCACCATCATTCAAGTCTATTTTTTTTATGTTAAAGCACTTGTTGTTTAGTTTAATAAACACTTTTGTACGTACTAGAGCTGTGGAAACCTCTGAGCATCTGACACACCCAGATTCACACTGACCTCCCTCACTCCCTTCCCCCTCTTGTCCCATCCCCTCGCATTGTCTACCATTGTTTAACTTAGACTAATCATGATAATGTCTTAGGTACTGATACCTCGTGATAAGTTTATTGTTCAACGTAACTCTTTATTGCAATTGTGTATCATATTATTATCTTCAATAAAGAAAATGTAAAAAAAAAAAATTAAATTTTTTTTTAAAATTTTAAAACATAATTCAAAACAAACTTTTAAAGTCCAAAATTTGTACACAAGTTAATTTTAAATGAAATCAAGTGATTGGAAGTTTAAATATGTTAATTCTCAAATTACTACAAATTATTTTGTATTAATGGCACAGATGAAATGCCAATAATGATTAAGTGAAAAAAAAACTCCATTTAACCATATCAGAGTCTAGGGTTGCCACCTCGGCCATGTTTTCCTGGACACTTATGAGTTACACATGCTGCAGGGTGTGCAGACAGGAACATGCATTGTGCTGCTGCACAGCACAGAAATAGTGATACTGGACAGAATTATTCATGTTCCTCCCTGCACACCCTGCAGCATGTGTAACTCATAAGTGTCCAGGAAAACATGGCCGAGGTGGCAACACTATATCAGACACAGTTAGCAACAATATTGAATTAAAGGAACTTTAAAGGTAATTGAATGAAAATGCAAAATGAAAAACCCCCACACTTTTATTATTGATGTTGCCTTTTTTTTGTTATTTAATCTAAAAATTGAAAATTTTCCACTGCCTCCAGAGAGGCTGGAACGCATAATGTAGAATTTATAACCCTCACCCTACTACATGCTGCACAGTGCTTGGTTGGTATGTGTAGCTTATTTATTTATATTTACATTTCTCTTCACTGTTTTAGTATACTTTGTTGAAACTGCAATGCTCTATTTGGAGCTAGCAGATGATTGGTGCCTACACATGTAGGATTCTTTTCATTGGCTCACCTAATGTGTTCAGCTAGCTCCTAGTAGTGCATTGCTACTCCTGAGCCTACCTAGGTTTAGCCTTCAACAGGTGATACCAAGAGAATAAAGCAAATTTAATCATAGAAGTAAAATGGAAAGCTGTTTAAAATGACATGATCAATCTGAATCATGACAGTTTATTTTGAACTTCTCTGTATTTTTAATATTTCCACAGATTTGGGCAGCTGATATCGCTGATCTATTTTGAGTTCCTATTAGTTGGATTGCAGTCAGCTAGGAGACTGAGAGGTCCCAGTCTATTTGTATGGCATCTGGAGGTGCTTTTCCTTGTGAGTAACTTATACTTCATCTAGACAGGATCACGCTATGCTGCGCCCCTCATATTCTTTTGTTTAATTAGAAACAATTTTCACTAACAACACTTGATCTGACCTCTGTTGCAGCTTTTTCTCCTTAAGGTCTAAGACAACTGTAATTTGATGGTATTCTGTATTTGCTGAGAAGTGCACAGTTTATTTGCTATATTACAAACATAGGTGATATTATTATTTAAGAAATAATCCTGATGCGTTTGCGTCTGTATCAGAGCACTCTACTATGTATTTTAACACCAACCTTACAAAGATTTAAGTTTCTCTCTGCAACATTTGGCCTGAATGACTGTGTGCCGTACAAAAGAATGAAACACATGGATAAAGCTGAAATCCCCTCATCATTTCTCTTATTAATGTCTGCTCCATTGTCCAGAAGAAGGTTAATGATATTGTCATGACTGTTAACCTAAAAAAAAAAAAAGGAAAAAATAAAATAATATACCTAAATTGGACACAGCTTGCTATTTGCGTTATTTATTTATATTTTATGAACATTAGCACATTCAACCTAAATGTTTTTGAGATTACTTATAACCCATATAATGGGCCAGATTATGCGTGTAGCGCAAAATTGAGCTTTCGCAAGCATGATATTTGCGCTCAACTTGTAATACCAACCCACGCAAAAGTGCCTGGTATTTGAAGTCCAGCGCAATGCGAACGAAAGCTTGCATTTGCATTGCATGGAAGATTTGCATTGAATAGAGCGCGTTTCCATAGGCTCAAATGGGACCAGGTACACATCCTATTACCCAGCAAAATGCACAGCCCTGTGTGCTCAATAGCACTCGCAGGTAGCTGCACAGTCCCCAGAGCCCCAGACATTTAATCCCAGATAAGTCTGGGTGCAAAGCCCATAGGGAAAATTACAAAACAAATTAACACAGTGGAAGTCTGGCACTCACTTGAAAGTACACAGCTAATATTAAAAGCAAAAATTGAAGAGTTAGTTACCGCATCTAGCCAAATGGGTCAAGCCCAGGAACCACGTCAAGGTCTCTCCCATCCTGGGTCCCTATTGCAGCCACACAAATGCATGCTCTTAATCAAACAAACTGGGAACAAGTCAATGGTTCTCAAAGACTTATGTAATCTCCCTACAAAACACGGAAGTGGACTACACTCTCAGGGGTCGATTTATGAAGCAGAGGATGCTGCTTCTGACCCACTCTGCTTCAGTTCCGCTTGAAGCGGAAGTTAAGAAGCAGCGGTCCTAAGACCGCTGCTCCTTAACTCGTCCACCACCTCTGAGGTGGCGGACAGCAATCAGCCCGATCAAATATGATCAGGTTGATTGATAAACCCTGCTAGCGGCTGATTGGCCGCAAATCTGCAGGGGGCGGCATTGCACTAGAAGTTCACAAGAGCTGCTGGTGCAATGATAAATGCTGACAGTGTATGCTATCGGCATTTATCGATGTGCGGTGAACATGATACGCTACACTGTATCATGTCCATCCGCACAATATTAAATTGACCCCTCAAACTGAACTGGGTACACATCCTATGACTCAGCAAAATGCACAGCTCTGGGTTCTCAATAGCACTCACAGACAGCTGCACAGTCTCCAGAGCCCCAGGCAGTTAATCCCAGATAAATCTGGGTGCAAAGCCTATAGGGAAAATTACAAAACAAATTAACACAACACACAGAGGAAGTCTGGCACTTATTTGAAAGTACACAGCTAAAATTAAAAGTAAACGCATCTGGCCGAATGGGTCAAGCCCAGGAACCAAGTTAAGGTCTCTCCCATCCCGTGTCCTTAATACATCCAAACACTGCATGCTTTCAATTAAACAAACTGGTAACCACAGTGGACTGCACTCTCAAACTGGACCGGGTACACATCCTATGACATTAAAAAATCCAATGAGTGCAAGCCATTTTGTGAAATATTCAGGACTTTTGCCTGCACCCTGGTTGCATTATATACAAAAATAAACCTAAAATAGTAGTTTCCCAAACATTTTATACTCGAGGGGGAACAAATTTTACAGTACACTGTCCCTTTGATGAACTGCATAAAGCACCTTGTACACCTGATAAAGCTAGCAATGTGCAGTTGCAACTTAACTTGAATCTGGAGCAGTGGAGGCTGTTTTTCTTGCTGCTATTTTTTCTCTTTGATCCTGTAAACCTTGCAGAAATTTTCTGAATAGCATTTGCATGAATTCAAATACATTTTAGAGGTGCACATGAATTTACATAAAAGGGAAAATATAAACAAATTCATATTAGTCAGTAGTCATCCCATAGTTTGGAGTTGAATGTATGTGCAAGTTTAAAGTGTCTTCATTGAAAATCTCCATTTGGCAGACTTAGTAGTATAGATGCATCTTACTTTAACCCCTTTGCCCAAAATGATGTATATTTACGCTGTGCGGTACTTTGGCTATCGTACCGCACAATGTATATATACGTCAGAGCTTCAGGAAGCTCCAGCAATCTCGGCTGTTAAGTTACAGCCGAGAGCTGGAGTTCCTGAGCTCCAGGCATCTGCCCACATATGGAACCTGAGTGTGACTGGTGCGTAGATGCCATATAGCTACATACGGTGACATTGTGTGTGTCACCGTCTGTAACGATCATCTGCTGGTGCCAGTGGGAGGTGTGGGAGAGAATCTGTGTGGTGTGTGGGAGGTCTAGCATCGGAGGGGGGAGGGAAGAGGGAGGCGGCAGAAGTGGGATGGCCCTAAACTAAAAAAATAAATAAAGGGAGAGGGAGGGAAGGGGCGCTACACTACAGAAAAAATGTGGGATGGGGGGTCCCTAACTAATGATCGTGGGAGGGGGGGGAGTGGGGGACTACTAAACTACAGAAAATAGCAAATAAATTATAAATATATATATATATATACACATTTTATAGGTACTGGCAGACTGCTGCCAGTACCTAAGATGGTGGCACTACTAAGAGGGGGGAGGGTTAGAGAGCTGTTTGGGAAGGATCAGGGAGTTTGGAGGGTAAGGGGGGGATCCCACACTGCAGAAAATATATAAAAAAATATTTAACTAAAAATAAATTGCCTTCAATTTCCATATTTGCAGACCGTCTGCCAGTACCTAAGATGGGGATTACCGGTGTGTGTGTGTGGGGGGAATCAGGGGTGGAGGGGTTAATATTCTATACACAGGTAAAATTCTCTCCTGGGTTACTTACAGTTGCACTATGTAGGGCAGTATGTGCACAACTATCAGACACATCTACGTGTGCCAGATCATGCCTCAGAATCATGAAAACTGTTTCATAATCCCCCAGTCCAGCCATTTCAATAAACTTTTCAGCAAATTGCTCACGGGAGCCTCGTGGACCGAACTTCTGTCGAACAGCACTCATTATGGAACCGATACTCCACTCCAAATACTCCTGACTGTTCCTAGCAGAAGAAACCATATTTGGTTTTACATGGTTTATATGTTTTGCAAAATATAAAGTGATAAATGAGAAGAGAAAATAGACAACATATTGTTTATACTTGCAGATAACAGGAAGTAAACTGAGAAAGGATATATTCATCAAAAAAGGGTGTGGCATTGCACAGCTTGAGAACTATAGACATTTAACATACAGGGAAGGAGAGAGGATCAGACAAGCTTATACTATGTTAAGAAGGGAGAAAAATGTTTAATAAAGTGATACTGAGTATATACTCTGACAACAGATAGATAGATAGATAGATAGATAGATGATAGATAGATGATAGATAGATAGATAGATAGATAGCTAGATAGATAGATAGATAGATAGATAGCTAGATAGATAGATAGATAGATAGATATAGCTAGATTGATACATTTGGTTATTGGCAGTGCATATTCTGCATATTTTCATAGTAAAGCTGTACCATTTAGTACCATGTAAATTTCAATTTGAACAATTTACTGTCGTGTGATGCTCACAGAGAACACATTGTTTATGGTATGCACAAGATGTACTGAAATGTAACTGACCTATGCTTGTAAACATGAAGATGAATTCCCTTCATCTCATCAGTGTCCTGCATCTCACAAGAAACAAGGTCCCCTAGGTGCCCTGGCTGGTCAATATCTTTATAGAAATGTGTATCAATTTCTGTACGTGCAGATGGAGTAATAGGTAAATGGTCTATGTCTGATGAGTAGAAGTAGATCTTTTCAGGCAGAGTGTAGCTGTCCTCTTGGAGCAGAATTTTGTAACTATATAAAAAAGGGTCTTCCCTTTGTCCCTTCTCTGAAGCTTGCCCATGTAAATCTTTATTTTTACATAATGTCTCATTTGATTGCTGATAAAACTCTGGGTAGCTAGAAATAGAGAACGAGCAACGAACAGAAGTACATAATTTAATGAGGTGATTCCTTAGCCAAATCCCAACATCCTGAGAGCCATCGTTATTTGTCTCAATGCCAGGCCCATAGCGAACATCTGACTTGTATAGGCCCTACAAGAAGGGAAAAACATGTCAACATATTACAGCATATTCACAATCAATGGGGGAGACACATGAAAGAAAAGTCTTTTGACAAAAAAATAAAAGTAGAAGGCTCAGAATGATGATTTTAATGGCTGAGAGATTGTAATGAACGATTTTAAGATCACTTCTTATAGGTGTTATTCTAAAACAAAAACACAATTTTATAAATGCAAAGGATTAAGACAATCAAAACACAAATACCTGAAATGTTCTGTTATCATTAAACATCATGGTCCCAAAGCCTTCTCTTCTGCTGAGATAAAAAGAGCCAAGAAACTTGGATCCATCTGGCCACGTGTAAATTCCTTTGCCATGGTGGTGATCATTATAAAATTCTCCACTATAGCTCTGTAATTGTAAAAAACAACAACAAAATACAACTTAAGTGAATAATCTTTGTTATCCAAAATTCTATTTGCAACGAAAATTTAGAATCTTTGTTGAAGAAGGCTCATAGGAGCTCAGGAATGTGCACGTCTTTAGCACTCTATGACTTCTGCAATAAAATGCAAAAGACACATGGATGGTCCTGAAGTTTACTCTGAAACAAAGATTCCAAGAGAATGTGGCTGCTCAAACTGCTTCACTGTTTAAGTAAAGAGCTGCAGAACTAATGGAGTAACACACAGGTTAGAGTAACCATAGGTAAATATAAAACTTTTATATTTATAGTTTAAACCTTTGTAAGTAAGATTATGTGATAATCTTATTCATTGCACAGCTTGCCGTATGTAGAGCAGGCTCTTTAGAGATCATATCTCTGTGGCAAGTTTAGGCATATTGTCTCTCTAGAAGCTCGTATTAGAGTACTGGACGAATAAATTGCATTAATGCGTGATAGTCAAACACTTGAAGAAAGGGACATGGATATGACTGAACAGGTTGTTCGTGTTGGTAATTTGTGATCCAGATACATTAAATAGAACAGTTTGCCTTCTTCCAGGGGCTTGTGTTAGCCATATTGCAGATAGTATTAATAAATTGTTGGAGGGATCTGGATCTGATCCAGCAGTCATGATGCACATAGTTACTAATGACAGAGTAAGAATGTTATGCAGTGTCCTAAAAATGACTTAAAGCAAGGACCTCCAATGTAGTATTTTCTGAGATATTACTGGTTCCATGTGCTAACCTAGTAAGGCAGAAGGAATTTACATTAGTCCATTTCTGGTTACAAATGTGGTGTAAAGATGAGGGGTTTGAGTTTTTAGAGCAATGGGCTGACATTTCAGTTTGGTACAATTTGTACAGTAAGGATGGATTGCATCTGAAGGACATAGATGCAGGTGTGTTGGGGGTGAGGATGGTTGCATGTTTAGAGAATCTTGTAAACTAGGGAAGGAGGCGAGAGTCAGTCAAAACAGTCTATATGGAACTGATAGATTAGTCTGTCGGGCTGCAACAACTAATCGGTAAGTTTGATCATAAAAATAGTTGGCAACAAATCTCATTATCAATTAGGTGGTCAGCGATTAGTTGGTCAGTTGCACAGCACGAGCTGCTTTCATCTGATGATTTACTGCAACTAATATTGTGCAAAAAAAATTTAATTTATTTATTTTTTTAATCTTTTTTCTATCCGATTAATCAGACAATAATCATCCGATTAATCGGATAGAAAAAACATAAATACATAAAAATGTTTGCACAATACCATGTGCAGGAGTTCATCAGATTGAAGCAGCTGGTGCTGTGCAATTAACCAACTAATCGCTGACCACCTAATTGATAATGAGATTCTTTGACAACTATTTTTATGATCAATCTTACCGATTAGTTGTTGCAGCTTTAATTATACATCTGGAATATCTCAAAGCATGGATGATGGAAGGATACACTTAGAAAATGGCACATCACAAAAGTAGATTTTTAAATACAGTCCAAGATACAGTAGCTTTGTGTCCCAATTAATAGAGGAGCCAACTAGAAATAAAGCTATACTAGATTTAGTGCTATCAAATACAGAAATATTATCAAACACAGAAGTAAAAGAACACGTAAGTAACAGTGATCATAAAATGGTCACGTGAAAAAACAGTGTTTCATGGGTTCAACCAAGACTTTTAATTTAAAAAAAGCAAACTTCAATGCTTTAAGAAAATCAATAAATTACATTAAGTAGGAGAAAGTAGTCTCAAACAAAAACACAGGATCAATAGCGAGTATTTAAAATGTTGCTAAATTAATATACATATCAACACATACCACAAGGTTACAAAAGTAATAAATCCAAGTCAATGTGGCTAAATACAAATATTGTAAAGGGACAGTAAACACCAGAATTTTTGTTGTTTTAAAAGATAGATAATCCCTTAATTACTCATTCCCCAGTTTTGCATAACCAACACAGTTATAATAATACACGTTACCTCTGTAATTACCTCAGCAGACTGCCCCCTTATTTCAGTTCTTTTGACAGACTTGCATTTTAGCCAATCAGAGCTTTCTCCATGGTAAATTCATGTGCATGAGCCCAATGTTATCTATATAAAACACATGAACTAATACCCTCTAGTGGTGAAAAACTATCAAAATGCATTTAGATTAGAGGTGGCCTTCAAGGTCTAAGAAATTAGCATATGAACCTCCTAGGGTTAGCTTTCAACTAAGAATACCAAGAGAACAAAGCAAAATTGGTGATAAAAGTAAATTGGAAAGTTGTTTAAAATTACATGCCCTATTTGAATCATGAAAGATTTTTTGGACTTGACTGTTCCTTTAAGAGGAATTAGGAAAAAAAGGAGTAGGACATTGAAATTAATCAAAGAAAATAGTACAGATTCATCATGTCAAATATCTAAGGAATTGAAAATGAAAGATTATTTGCAAAGCATTACAAGACAAACCCTAAATGTTTTTTAACTATACATATGGATATATGTATATATATATATATATATCTCAAATCTAAAAAGAAAAATATAGGTACATTAAAATGAGAAGGATAGCATAATTAACAGTGACCCGGGGAAGGCTGGGGTGCAAAATTATTCCTTTAATTCTGTATATACAAGGGAGGACATACAAGCCCATACCAATAACTGGGTTATCTCTTGATGATATGAAGAAAAACTGGATAATATTAAGGTGAAAAAAACTGGTCAAGATGTAACACATCCAAGAGTAATTAGGGGACAGGAGCATTGTCATAGCCAAACATCTACTCATAATTTGTCAAGACTACTCAGGACTGGTGTAAAGCTGATGTGATGCCACTTTTTAAAAAGCGAAGCAGGTCTGATCCAGGAAGTTATAGACCTGTAAGCCTGACATTAGTAGTGGTGAAGATACTGGAAGGAATCAAAGGAATTATGTTCAAGAGTATATTTGTTAAAACAAGGTTATGAGTTCAAATCAACATGGTTTTATAAAAAATAGATTATGCTAAACTAATCCAATTAGATTCTATGTGAAAGTAAGCAAGAATATAGATAAAGGTGAATCAGTTCTTTAAGAAAGGCTTTTGATACAGTGGCAATGCCAAATGAGAAATTATCGTACAAAATAAGGGACTGGGAATTGCTGATGTTAGCTCATGAATAAATAACTGGATAACTGATTTCTCAATGGCTCTATGGTTACTATGTGCTGCTGTCTCCTCTGTAAATGTGGCTGCATGCAACATGTTTTTTGTCTATCCAAACCATTAATAGCTATCGATTTCCTGGGACGGTTCCGGTAGGAGGAGCTAGCTGCAAGGTAGCTCGGCATCTTCACTTCAGATGCGTACACCTGTGATCACCCAGACAACACGCCAATGCTTAGGCCCGGGAAGAATACCGTGTTGGCGGCTAGGTCCCTCTATCTTAGGAGGGAGTCTGAATGTATCCAGAACTGGCTAAAGTATTATTGGCTCAAAGTATGTGAGCCCGTACACAGACTGCCTGTTATCACTACAGAACCATCCCCAGGGCAGCTGACCTCTCTGTGTTTGAGGAGAATAAGAATCTGGCAGGTATACCTGAGAAGGGATGCCCATTGAATGAAGCAGAGCGGCTGACTTGCTGAAAACAGCCTCCTGTGAATACAGTCACTGAAGAGCATCAAAATTAAAGGCAAGGACGGAGACCCTGCAGTGCCTGAATTGAGTATTGACCGCTGGTGTTTGAAGATCCAGGCCCCAGCAGCCCCCAGAAAAGGCTAGGAGCAAGGACCCTGAACCTGTGCAAAATGACTGGAGTCAAAATTGCAAGTATTACAGCTGGGGCTACCGTTTTAAGTTAACTCTCCTCTACCCATCTGCAGTATAAAACCTGGCGATATAAAGATTATGGCTTTTTGTCTTTTCTGTTCTTTTTCCCTCTAAGCTGACTATTTTTGTATCTGCTTAAAATTACGGATCTCATTGTTGTACACAGTTATCTAATCCATATAACCTGCATTGAGACAAGGCTTTAATGTGGTGGCTTAGTAAAAATTAATTCTAAGTGCAGAATTCAACAAGGAAAATTACTTTATTAAAGCCAGAAAATCATGTTAAAATGTGATATATTATCCTTTGTTTTTTGAACTGCACCAAAAACTTTTATACAACAGTGTCAGGATGCCAGGAATCAGACTGAGACGAGAAGTGCAAAAATAATCACACCTTTATTGATAGCAAAAAATAATAAAAAGTCCACAAGTCAAATAACAAGCCAGGAATCAAACCCTGCGCTGGTAGTCAGACGTGCTGAGTCAGGAGCCAAAGCGAATAGTCAGACGAGCTGAGTCAGGAGCCAAAGCGAGTAGTCAGACGAGCCGGAATCAGGAACAAGAAGAACAGCAGAGTCAGGAACAAGACAGGGATCAGGAACCAGGACGTCAGGTAATACACAGGAGCTCTCACAAACAGGTCTGAGACAACGCAAGGACAAAGCATACTGAACAGAGGCCCTTTATATAATAAGTGATGACATCACAATTCTGAGACTGCATCCTGTCTCACACGGATGATGTACACCGATCTGGCCATAAAAGGTATGCACCAGAGTCAGCAAGAGAGTTGAGTAAAATGGCTGTCAGCAGCACATGGCAAACAAAGCAAGGAAAAACCCTGACAAACAGTAAAAGATATGCTTATGGGATTTGCTATTTTGGATGTGGTTTCTATGATTTCTTCTTCATTCTCAGATTATATTCTTGGACATGACTGTCTTCTATTATCTATGCTAAAAAATATGCCTCAGAGGGACCAATCAAACCGGATTTGTGGTCCTAAGAAAGAAAAATATATGCTGTTATACTGGGAAAATATTTTGGTGTCTGGAGACATCTTTCTCTCCTGAATCAGAGCTCCTCTGAAGTTTTTCCTGTTTTTCTTTTGCCTGATATGTTATCAGCAAAATTACTTTAAAGGGCCAGTAAACCTAAAAAATAATGTTATATAATTCTGCACATAGTGCAGAATTATATAACATTATATTAGAGTTAGCTTTATAGAACATAATATTCCCTGTGAATTTTTATTAAAAAAAAAGACTGTTTTTCAGACCCGCTCTCTGTGCTCTTCTGAGCGGGTCTGTTTTTATCACAGAGCGCATCTGGCCAGCTGTCTAGTCACAGCCCGGCCCGACCGCGCCATTACACTCAGTGCAGCTCACTCTCGCTGTCAGACAGTGTAATGGCGCGCTCGGGCCGGGCTGTGACTAGACAGCTGGCCAGATGCGTTCTGTAATAAAAACTGACCCGCTCAGAAGAGCACAGAGAGCGGGTCTGAAAAACAGTATTTATTTATAAAAATTCACAGGGAATATTATGTTCTATAAAGCTAACGCTAATATAATGTTATATAATTCTGCACTATGTGCAGAATTATATAACATTATTTTTTAGGTTTACTGGACCTTTAATTTCTGTTAAACTGTAAAGTGTTCATTGTATATTTTGCTAATAGATGGTATTAAGAGGGCATAGTTAAAGTGAAAGTAAAGTTGATAATATCACTATATACGGTTATATAAATCAATTATAAATAACATAACTTTCATTCATCATTTTTTTCGTATTTATTTCTAACATGATTTTTTTACCACAATATCTGCCAGATTTTTTCTCTATTTCTCTGCCCGCATTAATTTTTTTCCCCCTTTAGTTGTGACGAATGAGAGATATTGTAATCTCATTGGTCCCCCATGGGCGTCTCTATATGCCCCCATTTTGCAATGCGCATGCGGCTATCCACAAATGTCATCCATCATCAGATGCGTGTTCATGATAGCCGCATGCACATTCGATTTATCAAAGGAAATTCATTATACTTCATTGTAACAGCGATCGGAACATTTATTTTTGCGCATGCGCAAACTATTGGGCTCACAAGAGTGCGCACGGATAAGGACGTATAGAGAGGGTGGGACCGCTCTTACCTCTAACACTTCTAAAACCGGAAGCTAGCAGGGGGCGGAGGAATCTAGCAAACCAAATCAAAAAATTAAAAAAATCTTGAATATAGGGACATTTTGAGGAAAAAATTAGTTAGTGACTATAATGTATCTTAGTAGTAGAATCCATTACGTTCTTTATGTATATGAAAATTGACTTTCACTTTAAAGTGAAAGTAAAGTTGTTCCCTTTCGAACACATTCATTTTTTCTACTACCTTAGTATATTAAGATCGCTAACTTTATTTTCATAAATTTATCAATAATTAGAAGTTTTATTAAAAATCTCTCATCCTCTACTTCTTATATTTCTGTGTTCTGACGTATACAGCGGTCCCAACCCGCTCTATACATAGCTCCAAAGCGCATTCACAATGACTATTTGTATTGCGCATGCGCTAATCCGGTACGGCTCCATCTACTGTGCATGCGCTTCTTGTCAAAACCGTTTGTGCATAGAGAAACGGGAGCGCGCTCCTGATATCTTAGTGTATGGCCTTGTATTGCGCATGCGCAAATCACCTACGGCTCCGTCTACTGCACATGCGCTTCTCGGCGAAACTGTTTGTGCCCAGAGAAACAGGAGCGCGCTCCTGATATATTAGTGTCTGGCCAAACATTTGCGCATGCATAGATTAATAAGTAGGCGGGTGACGTGGTTTCACGGCCGCCTAGTGGACAGATTTTCAATTGGCTTTTGAAAAACATGACCCGGAGTGAAAAAAAACCCAGAATTTATGCTTACCTGATAAATTACTTTCTCCAACGGTGTGTCCGGTCCACGGTTTCATCCTTACTTGTGGGATATTCTCCTCCCTTACAGGGAATGGCAAGGAGAGCACACAGCAAGAGCTGTCCATATAGCTCCCCCTCTGGCTCCGCCCCCCAGTCATTCGACCGACGGTTAGGAGAAAAAGGAGAAACTATAGGGTGCCGTGGTGACTGTAGTGTATAAAGAAAAAGAGAAATTTTTCAAACCTGATTAAAAAACCAGGGCGGGCCGTGGACCGGACACACCGTTGGAGAAAGTAATTTATCAGGTAAGCATAAATTCTGTTTTCTCCAACATTGGTGTGTCCGGTCCACGGTTTCATCCTTACTTGTGGGAACCAATACCAAAGCTTTAGGACACGGATGAAGGGAGGGAGCAAATCAGGTTACCTAAACGGAAGGCACCACGGCTTGCAAAACCTTTCTCCCAAAAACAGCCTCCGAAGAAGCATAAGTATCGAATTTGTAAAATTTGGCAAAAGTGTGCAGAGAAGACCAAGTCGCTGCCTTACATATCTGATCAACAGAAGCCTCGATCTTGAAAGCCCATGTGGAAGCCACAGCTCTAGTGGAGTGAGCTGTGACTCGTTCAGGAGGCTGCCGTCCGGCAGTCTCATTAGCCAATCGGATAATGCTTTTCAGCCAGAAAGAAAGAGGTAGCCGTAGCTTTTTGTCCTCTCCTCTTACCAGAGTAAACGACAAACAAAGATGAGGTTTGTCTAAAATCCTTAGTTGCTTCTAAATAGAACTTTAAAGCACGAACTACATCTAAATTGTGTAACAAACGTTCCTTCTTTGAAACTGGATTCGGACACAGAGAAGGAACATCTATTTCCTGGTTAATATTCCTGTTGGAAACAACCTTCGGAAGAAAACCAGGCTTAGTACGCAAAACGACCTTATCTGAATGGAACACCAGATAGGGTGTATGACACTGCAAAGCAGATAATTCCGAAACTCTTCTTGCAGAAGAAATAGCAACCAAAAACAGAACTTTCCAAGATAGTAACTTGATATCTATGGAATGTAAGGGTTCAAACGGAACCCCTTGAAGAACTGAAAGAACTAAATTTAGACTCCAAGGAGGAGTCAAGGGTCTGTAAACAGGCTTGATTCTGACCAAAGCCTGTACAAAAGCTTGTACATCTGGCACAGCTGCCAGTCGTTTGTGTAACAAGACAGATAAAGCAGAAATCTGTCCTTTTAGAGAACTCGCTGACAATCCCTTATCCAAACCTTCTTGGAGAAAGGAGAGGATCTTAGGAATTTTAATCTTACTCCAGGAGAATCCCTTGGATTCACACCAACAGATATATCTTTATTTATATTATTTATATTTTATGGTAAATCTTTCTAGTCACAGGTTTTCTGGCTTGGACCAGAGTATCTATCACTGAATCTGAAAACCCACGCTTGGATAAAATCAAACGTTCAATTTCCAAGCAGTCAGCTGCAGAGAAACTAGATTTGGATGTTCGAATGGACCTTGTACTAGAAGATCCTGTCTCAAAGGTAGCTTCCATGGTGGAGCCGATGACATATTCACCAGGTCTGCATACCAAGTCCTGCGCAGCCACGCAGGAGCTATCAGAATCACTGAGACCTTCTCCTGTTTGATCTTGGCTACAAGCCTGGGAAGGAGAGGGAACGGTGGAAACGCATAAGCTAGGTTGAACGACCAAGGCGCCACTAATGCATCCACTAGAGTCGCCTTGGGATCCCTGGATCTGGACCCGTAGCAAGGAACCTTGAAGTTCTGACGGGACGCCATCAGATCCATGTCTGGAATGCCCCATAATTGAGTCAACTGGGCAAACACCTCCGGGTGGAGTTCCCACTCCCCCGGATGGAAAGTCTGACGACTCAGATAATCCGCCTCCCAGTTGTCTACTCCTGGGATGTGGATTGCAGATAGGTGGCAGGAGTGATCCTCCGCCCATTTGATGATTTTGGATACCTCTCTCATCGCCAAGGAACTCCTTGTTCCCCCCTGATGGTTGATGTAAGCTACAGTCGTTATGTTGTCTGATTGGAATCTTATGAATCCGGCCTTCGCTAGTTGAGGCCAAGCCCGGAGAGCATTGAATATCGCTCTCAGTTCCAGGATGTTGATCGGGAGAAGAGACTCTTCCTGAGACCATAAACCCTGAGCTTTCAGGGAATCCCAGACCGCGCCCCAGCCTAATAGACTGGCGTCGGTCGTGACAATGACCCACTCTGGTCTGCGGAAACTCATTCCCTGAGACAGGTGATCCTGGGACAACCACCAACGGAGTGAGTCTCTGGTCATCTGGTCTACTTGAATCTTTGGAGACAAGTCTGTATAGTCCCCATTCCACTGCTTGAGCATGCACAGTTGTAATGGTCTTAGATGAATTCGAGCAAAAGGAACTATGTCCATTGCTGCAACCATCAACCCTACTACTTCCATGCACTGAGCTATGGAAGGCTGCAGAATAGAGAGAAGAACTTGACAAGCGTTTAGAAGCTTTGACTTACTGACTTCTGTCAAGAAGATCTTCATTTCTAAAGAATCTATTATTGTTCCCAAAAAGGGAACTCTTGTCGACGGAGACAGGGAACTCTTTTCTACGTTCACCTTCCACCCGTGAGATCTGAGAAAGGCTAGAACAATGTCTGTATGAGCCTTTGCCTTGGAAAGAGACGACGCTTGAATTAGAATGTCGTCCAGATAAGGTGCCACTGCAATGCCCCTTGGTCTTAGAACCGCTAGAAGGGACCCGAGCACCTTTGTGAAAATTCTGGGAGCAGTGGCTAGTCCGAATGGGAGAGCCACGAACTGATAATGTTTGTCCAGAAAGGCGAACCTTTGATCTTTGTGGATAGGAATATGTAGATACGCATCCTTTAAATCCACGGTAGTCATATATTGACCCTCCTGGATTGTAGGTAAAATTGTTCGAATGGTTTCCATTTTGAACGATGGAAATCTGAGAAATTTGTTTAGAATTTTTAAATCCAGAATTGGTCTGAAAGTTCCCTCTTTTTTGGGAACTACAAACAGATTTGAGTAAAACCCCTGACCTTGTTCCCCAGTTGGAACTGGGTGTATCACTCCCATCTTTAACAGGTCTTCTACACAATGTAAGAATGCCTGTCTCTTTATTTGGTTTGAAGATAAGTGAGAAATGTGGAACCTTCCCCTTGGGGGTAGTTCCTTGAATTCTAGAAGATAACCCTGAGAGACTATTTCTAGTGCCCAGGGATCCTGAACATCTCTTGCCCAAGCCTGAGCAAAGAGAGAGAGTCTGCCCCCTACTAGATCCGGTCCCGGATCGGGGGCTACCCCTTCATGCTGTTTTGGTAGCAGCAGCAGGCTTCTTGGCCTGTTTACCCTTGTTCCAGCCTTGCATTGATTTCCAAGCTGGTTTAGTCTGGGAAGCGTTACCCTCTTGTCTAGAGGTTGCAGAGTTGGAAGCCGGTCCGTTCCTGAAATTGCGAAAGGAACGAAAATTGGACTTATTCTTAGCCTTGAAAGGCCTATCTTGTGGGAGGGCATGGCCCTTTCCCCCAGTGATGTCTGAAATAATTTCTTTCAATTCTGGCCCAAAAAGGGTCTTACCTTTGAAAGGGATATTAAGCAATTTTGTCTTGGAAGATACATCCGCCGACCAAGACTTTAGCCAGAGCGCTCTACGCGCCACAATTGCAAACCCTGAATTTTTCGCCGCTAATCTCGCTAACTGCAAAGCGGCGTCTAAAATAAAGGAATTAGCTAACTTAAGTGCGTGAATTCTGTCCATGACCTCCTCATATGGAGTCTCCCTACTGAGCGACTTTTCCAGTTCCTCGAACCAGAACCACGCCGCTGTAGTGACAGGAATAATGCACGAAATAGGTTGAAGGAGGTAACCTTGCTGTACAAAAATCTTTTTAAGCAAACCCTCCAATTTTTTATCCATAGGATCTTTGAAAGCACAATTGTCCTCAATGGGAATGGTCGTGCGTTTGGCTAGTGTAGAAACCGCCCCCTCGACCTTAGGGACTGTTTGCCATGTGTCCTTCCTGGGGTCGACCATGGGGAACAATTTCTTAAATATAGGAGGAGGGACAAAAGGTATGCCTGGCTTCTCCCACTCCTTATTCACTATGTCCGCCACCCTTTTAGGTATCGGAAAGGCATCAGGGTGCACCAGGACCTCTAGGAACTTGTCCATCTTGCACAATTTTTCTGGGATGACCAGATTGTCACAATCATCCAGAGTAGATAGCACCTCCTTAAGTAATGCGCGGAGATGCTCTAATTTAAATTTAAATGTCACAGCATCAGGTTCTGCCTGCTGAGAAATTCTTCCTGTATCAGAAATTTCTCCATCTGATAAACCCTCCCTCACTGCCACTTCAGACTGGTGTGAGGGTATGACAGATAAATTATCATCAGCACCCTCCTGCTCTACAGTGTTTAAAACTGAGCAATCGCGCTTTCTCTGAAATGCTGGCATTTTGGATAAAATATTAGCTATGGAGTTATCCATTACTGCCGTCAATTGTTGCATAGTAACAAGCATTGGCGCGCTAGAAGTACTAGGGGTCGCCTGCGCGGGCATAACTGGTATAGACACAGAAGGAGAGGATGCAGAACTATCCCTACTTCCTTCATCTGAGGAATCATCCTGGGCAACCTTACTAAATGTGACAGTACTGTCCTTACTTTGTTTGGACGCCATGGCACAATTATCACATACATTTGAAGGGGGAACCACCTTGGCCTCCATACATACAGAACATGATCTATCTGAAGGTACAGACATGTTAAACAGGCTTAAACTGGTTAATAAAGCACAAAAAACGTTTTTAAACAAAACCGTTACTGTCTCTTTAAATGTTAAACAGGGCACACTTTATTACTGAATATGTGAAAAACTATGAAGGAATTATCCAATCTTTACCAAATTTTCACCACAGTGTCTTAATGCATCCAAAGTATTGTACCCCAATTTTCAAGCTGTTAACCCTTAAAATGCGGAAACCGGAGCCGTTTGCAATTTAATCCCACTACAGTCACAGCCACAGCCTTTGTTGCGACTTCACCTATCCCAGGGGGGTATACGATACCAATTCAAGCCTTCTAGGAACGTTTTCAGTGGATACCAGACCCTCTCACATGCAACTGCATGCACTGCACTCAAAAGAAACTGCGCAATAATGGCGCGTAAATGAGGCTCTGCCTACTACAGTGAAAGGCCCTTCCTGACTGGGAAGGTGTCTTAACTAGTGCCTGGCGATAAAAACGTTCCCCAAATAATAAAAAGTGTGAAATCCACTTCAAACTTTAAATAATAACTTAAATAAACAATCGATTTAGCCCTTAAGAGTGTCCACCAGTTAATAGCCCATAATAAGCCCTTTATTCTTTCTGAGTCTAAGAAAATGGCTTACCGATCCCCATGAGGGAAAATGACAGCCTTCCAGCATTACACAGTCTTGTTAGAAAAATGGCTAGTCATACCTTGAGCAGAAAAGTCTGCAAACTGTTCCCCCCAACTGAAGTTCTCTGGGCTCAACAGTCCTGCGTGGGAACAGCAATTGATTTTAGTTACTGCTGCTAAAATCATACTCCTCTTTTAAACAGAACTCTTCATCTCTTTCTGTTTCAGAGTAAATAGTACATACCAGTACTATTTCAAAATAACAAACTCTTGATAGAAGAAATAAAAAACTACAACTAACACCACAAACTCCTCACCATCCCCGTGGAGATGCTACTTGTTCAGAGCGGCAAGGAGAATGACTGGGGGGCGGAGCCAGAGGGGGAGCTATATGGACAGCTCTTGCTGTGTGCTCTCCTTGCCATTCCCTGTAAGGGAGGAGAATATCCCACAAGTAAGGATGAAACCGTGGACCGGACACACCAATGTTGGAGAAAAAAAGATTTACGGGTTGAATTTGGATAGTCTAAAAAGTTTTGTAATTAAGGCGATAACTTTGATTCCAGCTAAATTAAAAAAAAACGATGAATGAAAGTCATATTATTTATGCCCAAAGACTGCTACTGAGGATCGCAAACCAGGTAACTTTACTTTCACTTTAAAGGGAAATAACACCCACATTTTTCCTTTCATGATTTAGAAAGAGCATGCAATTTTAAACAACTTTCTAATTTTCTTATATTATCTAATTTGCTTCAGTCTCTTGATATCCTTTGCTGAAAAGCATATCTAGATAGGCTCAGGGGCTGCTGATTGGTGGCTGCACATAGATGCCTCGTATGATTGGCTCACCCATGTGCACTGCTATTTCTTCAACAAACGATATCTAAATACTGAAGAAAATTAGATAAGAGAAGTAAATTGGAATGTTGTTTAAAATTGTATTCTCAATCTGAATCATGAAAGTAAAATTTGGGGTTTAGTGTCCCTTTAAGGTTAATACAGAAGGCAGAATTTAGCAAAAAAATACTATTATTAAAGTTTCACAATTACTTAGGAGTTTTTTGCATATCCTTTTATGCCTGAATTGCAGTTGTTAGCCACATTATTTAATTTCCAGTTACACATACATAGGTGAAGTGTGGAAGTGTTATCTCTTGGAAAACATATATATGTCTTACATATCTATGGAGGGTCCATGGTGAATGTCTTTATAATGCTTCTTAGTCATTTTGATTTTCCTGCAGTTTAAGATAACTGATACATGTTGCAAGTTAGGAGAAGACATTCTGATATTTGATAGATAGTAATTAATCACAGCTGATACAGGCTTCCATGGAGATCAGGGTTTGAAAATTAAATCAATGAGCACTTATTAAAAATTATTTTTATTATTTTTTTTGCATTTCATGGAGTTCCCCATATATCACTCAAAAAAAAAATAATAACTATTGATTCCCTGATTGGTTACCTTTCTTATTTTTTCTACACTATATGTATCCAGTGGCAAGTCACCAGAGAGCATTATGTGGTTATTCCCAGAGGGCATTCTAACTACTGTTACACTCTGGACCATATTTTGTTTATAAGACTGGTGCAAAACCTATACTCTCCTATTTTCACAAGTTTTGCTCTCAACTTTGTAGTCTACATAATGGCAGAATATGCCTCAATGCACTGCAGTCTCACTGCTCACCTAATTTTCTGACCAGTTCTGCACCCAATGTACAACTCCAGTCTACATTCTCTAACAGTGTCTGTGATGCAGGAAATAAAAGCTTACCTACTCTTTTTTTCAACACACAAAACCATTTGTTTTCGCTTTTCAATTTGCATTTCTTATAGTAAGTACATTTCTCCTTGACTTTATTTATGTTCATTTGCTTACCATGTGCAACATAATGCTGGGAAATGTTCTAAATGGTGTGCATTAAGCTAGAATAGACAGTAAACACCTTGTAATTATAAGACCTATCTGTTATCTTGCTATAGAATAACATATCAGCCAGGGCAACACATTTAAAAAACAAATCAACATCGTTATAATTACAAATGTTATTCGATAACCAAACTCCACCAATCATTTGCTTCAAGGCTAGACATGGAGGCCCATTTATCAAGCTCCGTATGGGGCTTGTGGGCCCATGTTTCTGGCGAGTCTGAAAGACCGCTGCTCCATAACCCTGTCCGCCTGCTCTGAGCAGGTGGACAGGAATCGCCACAATTCAACCCGATCGAGTACGATCGGGTTGATTGACACCTCCCTGCTGGCGGCCGATTGGCCGCGAGTCTGCAGGGGGTGGGGTTGCACCAGCAGCTCTTGTGAGCTGCTGGTGCAATGCTAAATACGGAGAGCGTATTGCTCTCTGCATTCAGCGAGGTCTTGCGGACCTGACCTGCACTGTCGGATCAGGTCCGCAAGACCTTTGATAAATAGGCCTCATGGTCATTATGTGAGATTATATATATAGTAGGGTTAGCCTTGATAAGTCTGCAGTGTGCATCTTATGATAATTGGAAAAGCCACAATTTGTATAGCTAAATTACATGAAAGAGGGGCAAAATCATTGATTAACGTATATTGCAAAGTTTACTACACATAACTAAACATTTTATTTATTTTGTTTTTTTTCTTCAGTTATGCATTCTGGGTTCCATGGGGTAGGATGAATTTCTATCACATAATCAATTTAAACGTGTGCATGAATACAGTTCAGGTTTTACCCTGGGAAACTGCTTTGCTTAAATAAACCCAGGAAGGTTCATAGAACCTCTGGGGCACGCACATGTTTTTAGGACTCTATAGCAACAACATATGTGGCAATTTTATACATTGTTTCAAACACTACTACCCTAGAGTTCTAAAAAAACGTGCATGCTCCTGTGTCTACCTAGTTTGATCAGGAACTGTTATTAAACATTTCCAAGTAACACTGACATTCTGATAAAACTCAAACATTTATTAAACTAAAATTGTATGTAAGTTTTGAGAACAAAGTCCTGGATTTCAGTCAATTTTTATTCATGAAATCGAGAAAATATTGTATAGCAGATCAGGTTTTTGTTGTTGTTTTGATTGTTTTTAAAGCAATTCCAATCAAAAAAAAGAATTGCTGTTTGAATCAGAAAAATATTTGCAACAATTCTAATTATATACGTGAAGAATGAATGAAAAACGATAAGAACCAGGGAAATTGCAGGACTTTCACAGACTTTCAGTGAAGCTAAAGATAAGCTGTTGAAGTGGAAATTAAATATGAAAGCCAATTAATTCACTATTGTTGATGGCTGCCTAATATCTTTGGTTGCAGCATTCTTAACCATTCAGAATCAAATGATGTGTGCAATTAATAGTTTCATATAATTTTGAGTCATTTTAATATGAACATATGTACACATCAAAACGATACATCTGAATCTTAAATGAACATTTAGATGATCATATTTCATTTGTGTAACAAGGTGCAAAATCTAAAAGTTTGAATAGATTTTTAACTTCTTGATTAAAAAATAGTTTAACAGCATGTTTAAGAACTTTAACACTGAAAAATAGCCATGCAAACAGATGAGAAATGCCACTTATAAAAGGAAAAATGTGTTTTCAACAGGTCAAAGGTGTTAAATTTGAAAAGTCCAAAAATCCTTTGAAAACTATTTTCTTCATAATTGGAAATATCATTGTCAACCAGTCCTCATGCAAGGTATGGAGGGAGTTTTCCTCGCACAAGTGTACAGAAAAACTTTAAGAAGGTCACTCAAAACATTTCCAATGGGTTTGAATTTGAAAACCCCATGAAACATCACGATGCATTTTGCATAAGAATTTTGATTGACTGGAATGGGAGCCACAATAAGAAAAATTGAAAAACCTGGTCAAAGTCTTTCCCATTTGCCAACAAACAAATCACACAAAAATGTTATATGTAATAATATTCAAAAGTCCACCGTCACCAAATGGTTTTATCTGATAATTTATTAAAACAATGTAAAATACTGTAATCAGTAGATTCATCATTTAAGAATACATTATTGAACACTGATTCAAAGCACTCTGGCCTCTATTTATCAAGCTGTAAAGCAAATACGCTGGAATTCCGCAGCGTATTTGTGGCGAGCCTGATTCGCCGTAGTTATCAAACCCTACAGACCGGCAAAAGTAGAATATAGTAACATAACATATGATCCGCTGGTCTCAGTCAGACACAGATCGATGGTTACGTCACTACAGATGTTCCGAACGCAAGTTCGGCACAATCTGACTACTTTTGGAAGTTATCAAAGAACTAGCAGGTACGCTCGCCACTATTCCGGGCCAGCGTACGTGGTTTTCAATCCGCCGCCCTGGAGGCGGCAGATGCCATAGGAATCAATGGGAGTCTGGCAGCAGCGAAAGCTCATGTTCGCTGCTGCCCGATATCCCATTGATTGCTATGGAAACGTCTACACCTAACACCCTAACATGTACCCCGAGTCTAAACACCCCTAATCTGCCCCCCCCTAGACCACCGCCACATACATTATACTTATTAACCCCTAAACCGCCGCTCCCGGACCCCGCCACAACTAAATAAAGTGTTTAACCCCTAAACCGCCGCTCCCGGACCCTGCCGCCAACTACATTAAATTTATTAACCCCTAATCTGCCCCCCTACACTGCCGCCACCTACATTATATTTATTAACCCCTAATCTGCCACCCCCAACATCTTTGGCCTTAGTAGTGAGAATCAGCAAAATCTTTAAAAGGCAGTGATAAATTTATTAGTACAATGTTAAACACATAAAAAAAGCTGATCAGCATGTAAAAAAAAATTATAAAATAATAACAATGTAACAAACAGTAGCTTGATACAATTAGAACAATTAAAACAAATAACAGTGACCCTGAAACTAATGTTGAATCCAAACGGTGAAGTCCGGAAAAGGAGTATTAAGAAATCGACATCCACAGCTGATTCCTTAAGAGGCAAAATGGAGCTGGAACGACAAACGGATCCAAATCAAACACAAGCAGAGAACCAAAATTAAGGTGTTCAATTTTACTTACACCATATCATGGTCTCTGCAGTGACGATAAATCCTCTTTTCAAGCTGCAGCGGAGCCGGATAAACCTTTGATGCGAATACCGGTATTTTGATGAGTTACTCCGCTCAGGTTCAAGACAGCACAGAAGCCGGTCTGTGATAGTTGTGTGACGTAATGTCAGGTAACGTGTAGTGGCTTGTGTTTGATTTGGATCCGTTTGTCGTTCCAGCTCCATTTTGCCTCTTAAGGAATCAGCTGTGGATGTCGATTTCTTAATACTCCTTTTCCGGACTTCACCGTTTGGATTCAACATTAGTTTCAGGGTCATTTTGTTTTGATTGTATTTTTATTTCTTATGCTACACTGTTATTTGTTTTAATTGTTCTAATTGTATCAAGCTACTGTTTGTTACATTGTTATTATTTTATTACTTTTTTTCACATGCTGATCAGCTTTTTTATATGTTAAAAATTGTACTAATAAATTTATCACTGCCTTTTAAAGATTTTGCTGATTCTCACTACTAAGGCCAAAGACTTTAAACTTTATGTATCTTGACCTGTTTCATAGTATATCCAATCACTCATTTTAGCTGCATTTGCTGCAGCGCCAAGGTTTTTGAAAATTTTGATCTATTTTTGGGACAAGTTTTTTTAAATATATTCTTTTGGTTTTGCTGTGGAGATAGGGGTATCTCCGTTTTTTCCCTTGGTTTATTGGTGTTTTTTAACTTATTCCAGCGCAGGGTAACACTTCCCTTTTTTAATCAGTTTATATTACCATCTCAAGGTGTTTACTGTCCCTTTAAAATGTACTAACTGTAAAATAATCAATTAACTGTTACAGTTAAAAAAAATCATATTAACAGTATGATTTTATGGGAAATTATATTTTCTTTCATTATAGATAAAATAATTATCTTTAGTTGTTTTTAGCAAATCTTTGTAAAATTTTATAAAAAAAACAGCAATGGTGGGAGTGCAAAATGTATCCTCGCCTGTGTGACCAAAAATCCTAGAACCGACCCCGAACTTCCAACACTAGTAAGCAAAAGACAGCAGACAAAGTGCAGTCTTCATGGGACATTATTGGTCTCTAAACCAAATCTTTGCTGTCTAAATATTTAAGACAAAAAATACAAAAATGTCACAGTAGTAGACTGGAAAAACGCCCTGTTTGCAACTGCAGTTTGTATGCGGAAAAAGTACCATGAGAGGATAACACCACAATGTGTAAAACCTAAATATAAATATATGGTGCATGAAATAGTCAGGTTTGGGGATGTGTTGCCTATTCTGAAAATCAGTTACTTACCCACTGTCAACTACACTTTGACCAAAGAAAAGTACCACTCTATTTTGCAGAAGCATGCATAAAGGGATACTGAACCCAATTTTATTCTTTCATGATTCAGATAGAGCATTGTGATTTAAAACAAGTTTCAAATGTACTC
Organism: Bombina bombina; assembly: GCF_027579735.1. NCBI lineage: Eukaryota > Metazoa > Chordata > Amphibia > Anura > Bombinatoridae > Bombina > Bombina bombina. Next base: position 248,543,780 of record NC_069502.1, read on the forward strand.
CTAAATGTAGCCACCAATCAGCAAGCGCTACCCAGGTGCTGAACTAAAGATGGGCTGGCTCGTAAGTTTGTAATCTTGTAAGCTGCTTTTTCAAATAAAGATACCAAGAGAACGAATACAATTTGATAATAGGAGTAAATTAGAAACTTGCTTAAAATTGCATGCTCTATCGGAATCACGAAATAAAAAATTGGGTTCAGTATCCCTTTAAGGCCTATTTTTAGTTAAAATAACTGAATATAAATGAGCTCTGCTTGGAATGATATTAAAAGGATTCTAAGACTGTTCCAAACATCCATACTAATCAACAAAGGATTATACGGTAAATCTTCTGAAAGGGAAAATTTGGGTTAGGTATCCCTTTAAGGCTTAGTTGTAATGAAAAGGATTTTATACAAAATTGTATTACTCAATGTCAGAGTTAGAGCAGTCATTAAGGCAAATTATGATCAAACATTGTGAACTTTTTATTTTCAGTACATACTACTTTAATTAGTAGGAAATTACGTATTTAGATTGAGATATACAGTATATTAAAATATATATATATATATATATATATATATATATATATATGAGAGAGAGAGAGAGAGAGAGAGAGAGAGAGAGAGAGAGAGAGAGAGAGAAAAGAGAAAGAGAGGAGAGAGAAGAAGAAGAGAAAGATAGTAGACAGAAGAAAGAGAGAGAGAAGGATGTCACCTGAATGGCCAACATGTATCATGGACCATAATTAGTTTTTAGAAAAAGCCTAAAATGTGGATAAACCTTAACAAAGCCAGATATTAAAATAACAGGTGAACGAGCCCAGTCTAAGAATTCTTTCAGTTTGTTTATAAAAACAAAATTTATGCTTACCTGATAAAATTCTTTCTTTCTTTCCGGACACGGAGAGTCCACAATGTCATTCCAATTACTAGTGGGATATTCAACTACTTACCAGCAGAAGGAGGCAAAGAGCACCCAAGCAAAGCTGTTAAGTGTAACTGCCTTACCCATAACCCCCAGTCATTCAGCCGACGGAAATAGAAAAGGAAGAAACACAAGGGTGAAAAAGGTGCCTAAGGTTTACTCAAAAAACTGCCAAATTATAATTAAAAAAGAGGGCGGGGTCGTGGACTCTCCATGTCCGGAAAGAAAGAAATTTATCAGGTAGGCATAAATGTTGTTTTCTTTCCTATGACATGGAGAGTCCACAACGTCATTCCAATTACTAGTGGGAACCAACACCCAAGCTAGAGGATACGGAATGAATAGGGAGGGAGAAAAAAGGCAAGAGAACCTAAACTTTAGAGCCCACACAACATCCAAGTTATGCAATAGACGTTCCTTGTGAAAAGAAGGATTAGGACAAAAAGAAGGAACAACAATTTCCTGATTAATGTTTCGATCCAATACCACCTTAGGGAGAAACCCCAATTTAGTACGAAGGACTGCCTTATCAGCATGAAAATTAAGGTAGGGGGAATCACACTGCAGAGCTGAAAGCTCAGACACTCTGCGAGTGGAAGAAATGGCAACAAGAAACAAAACTTTCCAGGATAAAAGTTTTATATCAACAACATGCATTGGCTCAAACGGAGCCTGCTTTAAAACTTTAAGAACTAAATTAAGGCTCCAAGGGGGAGCAACAGGTTTAAACAAAGGCCTGATGCTAACCAGGGCCTGTACAAAGGCTTGACCATCTGGTAGGTCTGCCAGATATTTGTGCAAAAGGATAGATAACGCAGAAATCTGACCCTTTAGAGAACTGACCGATAAACCCTTATCCATCCTGACGAAAAGACAAAATCCGTGGAATCCTCACCCAGCTCCAGGAGAATCCCTTATATTCACACCAAAACAGATATTTACGCCATATCTTATGGTAAATCTTGCGAGTAGCCGGTTTTCGAGCCTGAATCATAGTTTCAATGACCGCCTAAAAAAAAAACCCATTTAGACAGAACTAGGCGTTCAATCTCCAAGCAGTTAGCTTCAGAGAATCTAGCTTTGGATGGAGGAAAGGACCCTGAAGTTGAAAGGTCTTTCCTCTGAGGTAACCTCCAAGGAGGTAGATATATGACATCCTTACTAGATCCGCGAACCAGATCCTGCGAGGCCATGCAACAGCTATTAGTATCACTGATGCTCTCTCCTATTTTATACGAGCAATGACTTGTGGAAGGACAGCAAACAGAGGAAACAGATAAGCCAGAGAAAACCTCCAAGGAACCGCTAAAATATCTATCAGAACGGCCTGAGGATCTCTTGACCTTGAACCGTACTTTGGAACCTTGGCGTTTTGGCGGGACGCCATCAGATCCAACTCTAGAACCCTCAACTCGAGGGATATCTGAGAGAACACTTCCGGATGGAGAGCTCACTCCCCAGGATTAAAGGTCTGTCTGCTCAGAAAATCTACTTATCAGTTGTCTACTCCTTAGATGTGGATGGCAGATAGAAGACAATTGCGGGCTTCCGCCCCCTGTAGAATGCGAGTCACCTCCTTCATGGCTAAGGAACTCCGAGTCCCTCCCTGGTGGTTGATGTAAGCCACTGAGGTGATGTTGTCCTACTGGAATCTTATAAACCAGACCAACGACAGTTGAGGCCAAGCTGATAGGGCATTGAAGATAGCTCTCAACTCCAATATGTTTATGGGAAGAGAGGACTCTTCCCAAGACCACAGGCCCTGAGCATTTAGAGGGCCCCAAACAGCTCCCCGAGACAGATGTTCCTGTGACACCCACCATGAGAGAGAGTCTCTTGTTAGAGGGTTCAGTTTTATCCTCTGAGATAAATTTGAATGATCTCCGTTCCAATGACGGAGTATAGAAAGTTGCAGTAATCGTAGATGGAACTGAGCAAAAGGAATGATGTCCATGGATGCCACCATCAGACCAAGCACCTCCATGCATTGAGCCACAGATGGACGAAAGGCAGACTGGAGAGAAAGGCAGGAAGGAAGAATTTTGTTTTCTGACTTACGTCAGGAAAATCTTCATGGACATTCACCTTCCACCCATGGGAACGTAGAAAAGACAACAGCATTTCTGTATGAGATTTGGCTAGTTGAAAAGATGACGCCTGAACCAAGATGTCGTCTAGATAAGCCACCACAGCAATTTCCTGGGATCTGATCACAGCCAATAGCGCCCCCAGAACCTTTGTGAATATTCTGGGAGCAGTGGCCAGAACAAATGGAAATGCAACAAATTGGAAGTGCTTGTCCAGAAAGGCAAACCTCAGATACTGATGGTGTTCCCTGTGAATGGGAACATGAAGGTATGAGTCCTTCAGGTCTATGGTCGTCATAAACTGACCTTCCTGTACCAAAGGAAGAATGGAACGAATAGTTTCCATCTTGAAGGACGGAACCCTGAGGAATTTGTTGAGACACTTGAGGTCTAGAATGGGCCGAAAAAAGTTCCCTCCTTTTTGGGAACCACAAATAGATTTGAATAGAATCCTAGACCCTGATCTGTTAGAGGGACAGGAACAATAACTCCCAGAGAGTATAGGTATTTTACACAGTTTAAGAAGGCCTCCTTCTTTATTTGGTTTGATGATAGTCTTGACAGGAGAAATCTGGAGGGCAAGACTTGAATCCGATTCTGTAACCCTGGGATACAATGTCCACCGCCCAAGGGTCTGGGACATCGCATATCCAGGCTTGACGAAAAAGAGAAAGCCTGCCCCCCACCTGATCCACACTGGAATCGGGGGCGGAACCTTCATGCTGATTTAGAGTCAGCAGAAGGCTTCTTGTTTTGTTTTCCCTTGTTCAAGGGCTGGTTGGATTTCCAAGAGGATCTGGGCTGATCTGGTTTTGAAGAGGAAGAGGAGGATTTTTGTCCCTTAAAGATACAAAAGAAATGGAAATTAGAATTCTGACGACTTCTAGGTCTATTCTTCTTCTCCTAAGCAAGGAAAGATCCTTTTCCACCTGTAATCTCTGAAATGATCTCCGCCAGACCAGTTCCAAACAGAGTCTTTCCCTTGTAAGGTAAAGCCAAAAGCTTGGCCATAGAAGATAGATCGGATGACCAAGGTTTTAACCAGAGCCCTGCAAGCTAGTACCGTGAAGCTAGACATCTTAGCTCCCAGACAAATTATCTGCATATTGGCATCACAGATAAAAGTATTGGCCAATTTGAGAGCTTTGATCCTATCTTAGATCTCCTCTACTGTAGTTTCCTCTGTAATAAGATCAGACAATGCATCGCACTAATAAGATGCAGCTCCAACCCTTGATGGATGTACATATTTTTTAAGTAAGCCTCTAGCTTCTTGTCCATTGGGTCTTTAAAAGAGCAACTATCCTCTATAGGAATGGTAGTTGTCTTAGCAAGAGTAGAAATAGCTTATTCTACTTTAGGAACAGTGTGCCCTGAGTCACAAATAGAGTCAGCAACAGGAAACACCTTCTTAAAAACAGGGGAAAGGGGAAAAGGAACCCCTGGCTTATCCCATTCCTGAGCAATAATTTCAGACATCTTCCTTGGGACAGGAAAAAACTCCTCAGAAGATGGGGAATCATAAACTCTATTGAATTTAGAAGACTTTGTGGGGTTGACAGCAACCGAAGGTTCAGAGTCGTCTAAAGTAGCAATAACCTCCTTTAATAGTAACCGGAGGTGTTCTAGCTTAAATCTAAAATTAACCTCTTCAGATTCTGAAGATTTTTCTGCTAAAGTGTCAGAGTCTGAGATCTCACCTTCAGAAGCTACTGAAGTATGCTCCTCATCAGACATCTGAGAAAGATTGGCTAATGAAGTCCTAGAGTCAGAAGTCTTAGTATCAGGCAAATGTTTAGATTTTCTCTTACGCTTACCCGATGAAGGGAAAGCTGCCAAAGCTGCTGTTCCTGTTCTAAGTCCATGGCTAAGAAGTAACAATTCCCACCAGTAAATGCAACCAAATAAAATAAAATAAAATACAGGTGGCCCTCGTTTTACAACGGTTCAATTTACACCGTTTCAGAATAACAACCTTTTTTTCCAGTCATGTGACTGCTATTGAAAAGCATTGAGAAGCAGTGCATTTATTAAAATAGCCAGTAGGCGGAGCTGTCCGCTTGTGTTGTAGCAAAGCCAAGCAAGCTGAAATTAATCAGTTTAACCAGATCTGAGCAATCGAACAGATTTTAAAGGAACAAGATCTTGCTGTCTATAAATCAGTCCAGATTGGAATGCATAGAAAGAACTGTTTGCAGAAAAATGCAAGTGAAGTCTGTGTTGTGTGATTATTTTATTAGGTTTATAATGCTGTTTAGCAAATGTGTTTGTTCATTTAACTTAGTTTAATTATATATTCTGTGTTGTGTGATTATTTTATTAGGTTTATAATGCTGTCTAGCATTTAAAGTCTTCATTTCAAAGCTTTAAAAATAATGTATTAGGGGTTACTTATGACAATTTTGAGAGGGGCCTGGAACCTATCTCCCTCACTTCCCATTGACTTGCATTATAAACTGGGTTTCAATTTACAACGGTTTCGATTTACAACCATTCCTTCTGGAACCTAACCCCGGCGTAAAGTGAGGGCTACCTGTATATTAAATTTTATTATTGAACATATGAGGAAAAAAACGTTTAGACAACAAAATCCCTCAAATTGCCTGAGGTTCCTACCGCCAAAAGCAATACCCCACTAGTAATAGAAACCAGACTCCTTGAGGAGACTTTGCTCAGGAACGGTACGGGTAGAATTGCTGAATTTCTCCTGCGTAGCAACTGAGGTCGCAACCAGAAGTGCGGGTGTCACGTGACTGGGATTTAAGTAAAGTGCGCAACATTTATCTGCATAGAAAATAACACGGACTAAAAACGGCTTTACCGTTTCCATGTTCCAGGGCTGCCACAAGTAAATATAATCCCAATAAGCCCTAAACAGTCCAAAGCCTTGCACACTGCCCTCTATAAATAATAAAGGTTATCCCTTACTATTAAATATCTCACATCCCAACCAATTGAGAGAACTCTGTCCCTCAAGTCTCATACAGCATAAATATGAAATAAACTATTTCCATACATCATGTGCCAAAAAATTGTCCCCATATGAATCCTCTATTAAATAAGGATTATTATGTGATTTATATAAAAAAGGGATCTGGAAAGGAGGGTTAACTTTATAAGTGCTGCTGTCCTTCTGTACCTAGAAGGCAAAATGCACTTACCTTAGACCCTACTGCATAATAGATGCTGATCCTCAAGGTGTGGCAGGCACTACGCTCCCTGTCATGGACCTGTAGGAAAAGAAAGAACAGAGTAACTAACTCTGGCTTTCCACAAATGGGTAGCAAAGTGTTAAAAGTAAAGCAAAGACTTCCTCGCCGCTTTTAAACTACTAAAAGCCCCACTACTCTTACTCAAGAGATTGACGTGGACACAGCTAGACCCCAATCCTTGCTTGCAGGGAAAAGTACCCATAAAAGGATTAAATTTCTTCAGACACCAACTTTGCACAACCTCCATTGACAGAGGCAAAGAGAATGAATGGGGGTTATGGGTAAGGCAGTTACACTTAACAGCTTTGCTGGGGTGCTCTTTGCCTCCTCCTGCTGGCCAGGAGTTGAATATCCCACTAGTAATTGGAATGACGTTGTGGACTCTCCATGTCATAGGAAAGAAAGCTAAATTTACATTCTCAGCAGTTTATCTCAATATGTAATGTTCTGTATGTGAAGCAGAAACACCCGTATTACAATTTAATGCTAAAACCCCGCAAAGATTTTTCATGATTTCTCTCCATGCTGGTGAGCTTTAAATCACTAAACCAGCCCTATGTGTGAGGAGTAGTTCCTAGATTCAGTGTTTTCAGGATTTCTCTGTGTCCCTATTCTGTACCATGGAACTAATATAGATGTGTAATGCATTATGCCCTCTGTAAGCCTTTTATAATAATTTATAGATGTATACTTTCATACCTCTCCATTCACCCATTTGAACTGTCCAGAGCCGAGCTTCAAATTCATAGAGACATTTCCTCTGTAGCTTGAGCCATCAGACCATTCCTGAAATCCCAGTGTTTCGTTTGAGTCTGTCTGAATTGTTGATTCCTCTAAGTTTAACTCTGTAACTGGTTCCTGAAAATGTTGTTTACTTTCTTGTTCTTCAAAGTTAGTCTTTCTCTCTAGTTTCACCTCAGCATATCTTAAGTCAGAGTCTTCCTGGCTCTCTTCTGTACCAAGGTCATTTTGTGATGATGTGGTGTGGACTTCTGACATGTTTATTCTTCCTGATGGGAGGAGTAACGCTCAGTGATTATTAAGTTCAGCAAAATGTTTTAAATGGCATCAGTCTTTGGGTTGCCAGTATTGTAAAATGGGACTATTTGTATCCTCCCATTGTACTAACAATGCATTTGTGTTTGTTTGTAAGTATGTATATGTATCAGGCACACACGTTATTTATATACACACACACATATTTGTGTTTTATTATAACAGCAAATGTGATCATATGCATTAAATTTTCTTGTGCACTATAAAGTTCATATACCGTATACAGCAGAAGTGAGTACAACCCTGTGCAATATCACTTGAAGGGACAGTCTACACCAGAATTGTTATTGTTTTAAAAGATAGATAATCCCTTTATTACCCATTCCCCAGTTTTGCATAACCAACACAGTTATATTAATATACTTTTTACCTCTGTGATTACCTTGTATCTAATCATCTTCTGGTAGCCCCCTGATAACATGACTTTTTTTATTTATTATCTATTGACTTGCATTTTAGCCAATTAGTGCTGTGTTGTGCTGTCTCTTAAATAATTTAATGGACATGAACACAATGTTATCTACATGGCCCACATGAACTAGCAGTATCCTGTTGTTAAAAGCTAATAAAAAAAACACATGTGATAAGAGGCTGTCTGTAGTGGCTTAGAAACAGGCAGAAATTTAGAGGTTTAAATGTTATAAAGTATATTAATATATCAATGTTGGTTGTGCAAAGCTGGGGAATAGGTAATAAAGGGATTATGTATCTTTTTAAACTATACAAATTCTGGTGTTGACTGTCCCTTTAAAGTGAAGGTAATCTTTGATGAATGAAAGCTCGGTTTTTAAAAATTCTATTAAAAACAGGGACACTTTCATTCATCAAAGTTTAGAAAGCAGCTGTTTTGTTTAAAAACTTACCTTTGTTCTTTTCACAGCCAGAGCAGCTTCCCCCACCCGGAGATCCTCTCTTTACAGGTCAGCCATGACTAATACGGCTTCCTTCAATCACGACTTTCCCCCCGGGGAGTCATTGCCTGAGACCATGCCGTGATTGGAGTAAGCCGGATTAGTCATTGCTGACGTGTGAAGAGAGGATCTCCGTGTGGGGGAAGCTGCTCTGGCTGCGAAAAGAAGAAAGGTACATTTTTAAACAAAACGTCTGCTTTCTAAACTTTGATGAATGAAAGTGCCCATGTTTTTAATAGTATTTTTAAAAAACGGGCTTTCATTCACCAAAGTTTACCTCCACTTCTCAAATGATTTAAAATTGCATATCACCTCTCAATAACTGCATTAATTCTAAGTTGACAAGTAGAGTATTTCCTCTTATGAACGATAAAAAACAAATACTGAAAATATATTGAAAATACAGGCCCCAAAGTAATGGGAAACTATTGATAAGGACTGACTTTGTGTTAATCCAATTACCTGGAAACTGCCTTTTTTATTATCATTATATGTATAAGATATACAAGTCTCTCCTTTTCAGACACTATTATCTACATCTGAAGAGGAGACCGGCAAAGGCTTGAAAAATCCAGGATGTTCTGAATAAAAAAAAACATACCAGGCCATTGACAGAGATCATAAACTCAAAATATTGGATTACAATTATAATAAAACCTTACAGAAGACTTTCAACATCAAAAAAGGAAACTGAGATCACTACTGGACAGCAAAATATAAAGTTAGACCTACAATAAAGAACAATAAGCCACTGGGTCTTGATACTATAACAGACCCCAATACAACCTCATCACAATCATCATCATCTATTGTAAATGTATCTACCTATCATCCACAGAAAACTATCTTTCTGCCCCAAAGAGGAATTTGACAAAATCAAGGAGAACTGAAGGATTATTTTAGAAGAATACAAATCAAATAATTCTTACATAGTGAAGAAATGATTAAAGGGATAATCTAGTCAAAATTAAACTTTCATGATTCAGATAGACTAGAGCACGCAATTTTAAGCAACTTTCTAATTTACTCCTATTATACATTTGTCTTCGTTCTCTTGGTATTTTTATTTGAAAAAGCAAGAATGTAAGCAAGGGAGCCGGACCATTTTTGGTTTAGTACCTGGGTAGCTCTTTCCGATTGGTGTCTAAATATAGCCACCAATTATCAAGCGCTAAACAGGTACTGAACCAAAAAAAGTTGCTTAAAATTGCATGCTCTATCTGAATCACAAAAGTTTAATTTTGACTAGACTATTCCTTTAATACTTCCAAATCTCCACAACATAGAAACTCCCCAAAACTTCAGACTGGACTACTCCACCAGGACTAGATAAAAACCTGGATCAAAACATTGAACATTTCTGCAAAAGGGCAAAATCTGATATACATAAAAAAGAACTAAAGGAAAATCAGAATAACCTCACTCCAATGGAAAAGAAAGCAATAAATACCCTGTCACCCACACACACACATATATTACCATTAAATCATCAGACAAGGAAGGAGTAGTTGTAATTATGAACACTGATAAATACATCAGGCAAGCAAACAGGCAACTTTTGGATGAAAATTATTACAAGAAATTCCCATCAGACCCCACTGGATTACAACAATACACGGATACAAATTATCAACAGCTTACTAAAACACATCTACGAACAACTCCTCACACTAATACCGGATTCTCCATCTCCAGGCAATTTGTACATGCCCAGGCCGTCCTATAATCTCTGGCATCAACACACAGACAACATATCAGGACTCATTGAACACATACTTAAGCCCCTAGTGCATGCTACAAAGAGCTTCCTACAGGACATCACTGACTTTCTCAATAAACTCAACAGCATCAACAAAATACCAATAAACTCAATTCTGGTCACAATGATGCCAGTGCCCTCTATACAAACAACCCCATGAAGATGGTTTATCAGCCTCTAAGAAAGTACTCTCCAAAAAGGAGACTACAGAGAATATGCCCAATACCACTATACTACAACTAGCAAAATCCATCCTCAAATATAACTTATTTAATGGAAAACACTTCCTACAAACCATGGGAACACTTATGGCCCCTTCAATATGCCATTCTTTTTATGGCTAATTTCCAATTTCTCAATCAACACCAAATAAACCAACTGTAACAAATAAAGGGGAATTTCAGTCATACATCATGACTGAAAGTCCCCTTTATTTGCTCCACTGGTAAATCCTAGTGTTTCACAAATGCTAGAATTTACTATCACTTTAACAAAGGATACCAAGAGAGCTAAGCAAAATTGATAATAGAAGCAAACTGGAACGTTGTTTAAAATGTCATACTCTATTTAAATCCATTTGTTTAATTTTACTGTCCTTTTAATGATAACTTTACATAGAAGGTACATGAAGAGGAGAGTCTACAAATAGCATTGCTCCAAGGGGCAGTTAAGAATTGTCCTTAAACATGGAAGGGGGGGGGGGGGCAAAAAGAAGGAAAATAAGAGGTGTCTAGTTAAAGGGACATTGAACACTAAATAAATGCTAGATAGAATGACGCATTTAAATTTTAAAGAAAAGATTAGTCTGAGAATAACATGTAGATGTATTTTTAAAGTTTCATTAGCTGTTTAAATATTGACAAAATAAGTGCAAAGTTTTAGTGGCTATAAAACAATGGGAGCTGCCATGTTGTAACCTAGGTTACCTTCTCTGCTGTGGCCAATTTGGTGACCGTTATAAATAGGTAACAAAAGTGTGTAACCAATGGCTGTGTGGAATATAACAGTGGTCTACACTTCCATTTCTATCTGAAAAGCTCACAATTTTATAATGGAATAACAGGAAAGGGAGACAAAATAAAGAATGAAAGTATATTGCAGAGTTTTATATATATATATATATATATATATATATATATATATATATATATATATATATATATATATATATATATACACACGATTTATCATTTTATATTACCATATCAAAGTGTTTAATGTCCCTTTAAGGTGGTATTTCAAAGATGTATGATGAAAAGCACAAACATTAAATAATGCGCACTATCTAAATAAAAATTACTTAGAAGAATAAAGCATAGTCATAATAATAATAGGGGCATTTTGAGGGACACTGCCCCAATGGCCCAGCCACCACTGCGTGCGAGTGAGTATTCAACATTTCATACGTAAATTGCACAAACAGTAAATGTAGTTCATTTTACAAGGAAGTTGGAATATGAAGTAAAATGTTAACTTATCATCCATACAACTAAATAATGATTACAAATATTTAGAAACTGAACTCGCGGTAAAGATCGAATGAATAATCCGGGAGTAATAAAATAACAAAAATCATACAGGACTGTAATAAAGTTGATGAAACTGGTGCGTTTAGTCATTCATTTACTTAGAATTCAATTAAATAATTAACATGCAATATTTATTCATTCTTTGTGGGGGGGGGGGGGCACGGAAACATGGAATCATGAAAATAGACGTATAATATATTGTATCCCATAAAGAGTCAGCCACAAATACTTACAATAGACAGCTGCTTTTCTATCAGTGTCAAATTAGATAATTTCCCCAACATCGGTTTCTGCATTCAATTGGATGATTCCTCTGGTTTCCATGGACACCTGTAAATAAAACCCATTGCGGTGACGTGTCACGTGACAGGAAGCTTCAGCCTTTTTCTTCTGTAGATGCGCGTCTTCGAGTCCATCTTTAAAAAGGGCGTAACAGACTGCTATAGTTTTACTGACATGATAATGGGATATTTGTACACGCTTCGCTTGTATAGTGCCCGCAGTTTATAATTATATTCTAGTTGGGAGAATTAATTTACTAATGTAAATTGTAGGATCTTTTCTTTTTACAAAGAAATAGAAAATTGAATTTTAAAGACGTAATTAAAGTGACTTTTTATGTAAACATTTATTTATGTTCTAGTTGTGATAAAAATTGCAAGGCGTTTAGAGGCAGGGTCCAGGATAGCAGAATATTATATACAGAGCTATGCTTTGTAGGGATAGTGATATTCATGTGCGTTTGTCAGACAGGAGCTTATTCCATTCCTGCTGATATTTAATTGCAGTGTATATTATTAAAATATATGTAAGCTTACTGTTATCAGTGCTGCCGTGAACTCTTGAAGTTTAATGCACACACACTAAATAACTATAGAAAAATGCACATGAAGGTGAGAATGAGAGACCATGTTGAAAACCCAGATAGATTTGTCACTTATTTATTGCACTCCCAAGAAAAATATACAGTATCTCACAAAAGTGACTACACCCCTCACATTTTTATAAATATTTTATTGTGACAACACTGAAGAAATGACACTTTGCTACAATGTAAAGTAGTGAGTATACAGCCTGTATAACTAAATTTGCTACCCCCTCAAAATAACTCAACACACAGCCATTAATGTCTAAACCGTTGGCAAGAAAAGTGAGTACACCCCTAAATGGAAATGTCCAAATTGGGCCCAAATTGTCAATATTTTGTGTGGCCACCATTATTTTCCAGCACTGACTTAACCCGCTTGGGCATAGAGTTCACCAGAGCTTCACAGGTTGCCACTGGAGTCCTCTTCCACTCCTCCATGACAACATCACAGAGCTGGTAGATGTTAGAGACCTTGCGCTCCCCCACCTTCTGTTTGAGGATGCCCTACAGATGCTCAATAGGGTTTAGGTCTGGGGACATGCTTGACCAGTCCATTACCTTTACCCTCAGCTTCTTTAGCAAGGCAGTGGATGTCTTGGAGGTGTGTTTGGGGTCTGCGGCCCAGTCTCCAAAGGGAGGGGATCATGCTCTGCTTCAGTATGTCACAGTACATGTTGGCATTCATGGTTCCCTCAATGAACTGTAGCTCCCCAGTGCCGGCAGCACTCATGCAGGCCCAGACCATGACACTACCAACACCATGCTTGACTGTAAGCAAGACACACTTGTCTTTGTACTCCTCACCTGGTTGCCGCCACATACGCTTGACACCATCTGAAGCAAATAAGTTTATCTTGGTCTCATCGGACCACAGGCCATGGTTCCAGTAATCCATGTCCTTAGTCTGCTTGTCTTCAGCAAACTGCAGGCTTTCTTGTGCACTGACAGGACTACCTTTGAATATGAAGCTGAGCATGTGCACTCAACATCTTTGGTCAACCATGGCAAGGCCTGTTCTGAGTGAAAGCTGTCCTGTGAAACAGCTGTATGTTCTTGCCCACTATGCTGCAGCTCAGTTTCAGGGTCTTGGCAATCTTCTTATAGCCTAGGCCATCTTTATGTAGAGCAACAATTCATTTTTTTAGATCCTCAGAGAGTTCTTTGCCATGAGGTGTCATGTTGAACTTCCAGTGACCAGTATGAGAGAGTGTGAGATCGATAACACCAAATTTAACACACCTGCTCCCCATTCACACCTGAGACCTTGTAACACTAACGAGTCACATGGCACCGGGGAGGGAAAATGGCTAATTCAGCCCAATTTGGACATTTCCACTTAGGGGTGTACTCACTTTTGTTGCCAACGATTTAGACATTAATGGCTGTGTGTCTAGTTATTTTGAGGGGACATCAAATTTACACTTTATGTTTAAAAAACTACAAATCCCAAAGCTAATATTACAAAAAAATGTAAAATCACAGAAAAAAATAAACAAAGCTATCCAAAATAAAAATGTTAAACCTAAACTAATACCCCTATAAAATAAAAAATCCCTCCCAAATAAAAACACCCCCTAATCTATCAATAAACTACCATTAGCCCTTAAAAGGGCCTTTTGTAGGGCATTGTCCTAAAAATATCAGCTCTTTTACATGTAAAAATTACAAAGTACCCCCTAACAGTAAAACCCCCCACCCAACCAAAACCAAAAATAAAAAAACTACATCTAATAAAACCTAAGCTACCCATTGCCCCTAAAGGGGCATTTGTATGGGTATTGCCCTTTAAAGGGCATTCAGCTCTTTTACTGCCCCTAAAAGGGCAATCAGCTCTTTTACAGCCCAAAAAACTATAATATAAAAAAAAAAGCCACCCAAAAAAAAAAAGCCTAAGACAAAGCCCCAAATAGGTACTCACCTTTCCTGAAGTCCGGCGGTGAAGGTCTTTTTCCAGGCGGCTCCATCATCTTCTATCTTCATCCAGAGCGAAGTCGGCGTTAAGGTGCAGAGCGGTCTTTCCCGATGCGCGGATCCAGAGCGGTGGTCCTCAGTGGTGGTCTTCAGCGGCGTGGAGGCTCCTCTTCATCCAATTACCGACATACACTGAAAATTGAATACAAGATACCGCATTCAATTTGGGGTACCTTGCATTCCTATTGGCTGAAATTTTGAAATCAGCCAATAGGATTAGAGCTACTGAAATCCTATTGGCTGTTCAAATCAGCCAATAAGATTTCAGTAGCTCTCACCCTTTTGGCTGATTTCAAAATTTCAGCCAGTTGGAATGCAAGGTACCCCAATAAATATGGTGTACCTTGCATTTAATCTTCAGTGTGCGGCGGACGATCACATGAAGAGGTGGCCTCCAGCCCCTTTGGACCGCCGCTGCTGAGGATCCATGCATCGGGTAAGCCACCTCCACTCCGTGCCGCCTTCACTCAGGATGAAGATAGAAAATGATGAAGCCTCCTGGACTTCAGGAACGGTGAGTACCTATTTGGGGGTTAGACTTAGGCTTTTTTTTTGGAGGTTTTTTATTTTTAAGATTAGGGATTTAATGGGCTTGTAAAAGAGCTGAATGCTCTTTTAAGGGCAGTAAAAGAGCTGAATGCCCTTTTAAGGGCATTTCCCATACAAATGCCCCTTTAGGGGCAATGGGTAGTTTAGGTTTTTTTAGTGTTAGGTTTTTTTATTTTGAGGGGTTTGGTGGGTTTTACTGTTATGGGGGGACATAGTATTTTTTTAAATGTAAAAGAGCTGTTTAACTTAGGGCAATGCCCTAAAAAAGCCCCTTTTAACCCCTTAACAACATACGTTGTACAGGGTAAGTCTTGCACAAACTGGTCTTTAAAGACCAGCGACGTACCCTGTACGACGTTGGGGTTGAAAGCGGCTGGAAGAGATCCTGATCCGGTTATTGCAGTGATGCCTCCATATCGAGGCATCACTGCAATAACCTTTTCCCCCATCCGATCCGCGCACGTGTACGGGGGAGGCGGGCGGGCGCGTGCACTGGGACGGAGCGGGTGGGAACCATTACACTGGAACAGTTTGTGTAATTTTAGAGGGAGAGAGGGGGAATAAAAATGTTATGATATATAATCAAAGTGATCTGGGAGGGGGTGGGGGTTTAGTCTTTGTGGGGGGGAAGCTACACTACTGAAAAGTGGGGAAAAAATTAAAAAAAATATATTTTTTTGTAAACTGGGTACTGGCAGACAGCTGCCAGTACCCAAGATGGCACCCAATAATGTAGAGGGGGAGGGTTAGAGATCTGTTTGGGGGGGGATCAGGGAGGTTTGGGGCTAAGGGGGATCCTACACAGCAGCATATGTATATATGCTAAAAAATAAATAAAAGATACCTTTTGTTTTAATACTGGCAGACTTTCTGCCAGTACTTAAGATGGCGGGGACAATTGTGGGGTGGGGGAGGGAAGAGAGCTGTTTGGGAGGGATCAGTGGGTCTGATGTGTCAGGTGGGAGGCTGATCTCTACACTAAAGCTAAAATTAACCCTGCAAGCTCCCTACAAGATCCCTAATTAACCCCTTCACTGCTAGACATAATACATGTGTGATGTGCAGCGGTATTTAGCAGCCTTCTAATTACCAAAAAGCATCTCCAAAGCCATATATGTCTGCTATTTCTGAACAAAGGAGATCCCAGAGAAGCATTTACAACCATTTGTGCCATAATTGCACAAGCTGTTTGTAAATAATTTCAGTGAGAAACCTAAAATTGCGAAAAAATTTAAGTTTTTTTTAAATTTGATCACATTTGGCGGTGAAATGGTGGCTTAAATATACCAAAATGGGCCTAGATCAATACTTTGGGTTGTCTACTACACTACACTAAAGCTAAAATTAACTCTACAAGCTCCCTACATGTTCCCTAATTAACCCCTTCATTGCTGGGCATAAAACATGTGTGGTGTGCAGTGGCATTTAGCAGCCTTCTAATTACCAAAAAGCAACGCCAAAGTCTGCTTTTTCTGAACAAAGGGGATCCCAGAGAAGCATTTACAACCATTTATGCCATAATTGCATAAGTTGTTTGTAAATAATTTCTGTGAGAAACCTAAAGTTTGTGAAAAAATTTGTGAAAAAGTAATTCAGATATTCCTGACAGATATCAGAGTTCCAATGTAAATAGCGCTCATTTTGAAAAAAATTGGTTTTGAAATAGAAAAGTGCTTCTTGTATTTATTGCCCTATAACTTGCAAAAAAAGCAAAGAATGTGTAAACATTGGGTATTTCTAAACTCAGGACAAAATTTAGAAACTATTTAGCACGGGTGTTTTTTGGTGGTTGTAGATGTGTAACAGATTTTGGGGGTCAAAGTTAGAAAAAGTGGGTTTTTTTCCATTTTTTCCTCATATTTTATAATATTTTTAATAATAAATTATAAGATATGATGAAAATAATGGTATCTTTAGAAAGTCCATTTAGTGGCGAGAAAAACAGTATATAATATGTGTGGGTACAGTACATGAATAAGAGGAAAATTACAGCTAAACACAGCAGAAATGTAAAAATATCCCTGGTCCTTAAGGGAAAGAAATTGAAAAATGGCCTTGGTCCTTAAGGGGTTAAGGTCTATTGGTAGTTTAGTTAGATTAGGGGGTGTTTTATTTGGGGGGGGGGTTATTTTCATAGGGATTAGGTTTAATTTTTTTTATTTTTGATAATATTGTTTATTTTTTTCTGTAATTTTAGACTTTTATTTTTTGTAATTTTAGATCATTTTTTTGTAATTTAATGTTATGTTTTATTTTTAAATTAATGTTAAGATTTTTTATTTTAATTGTAACTTAGTTTATGCAATTGGGGTTAATTTAGGGGGTGTTAGGTTAGGGGGCTTAGTAATTAATCTAGTTATTTACGTTGTGGGAGGTTGGCGGTTTAGGAGATAATAGGTTACCTATTGTAAATAGCGCTCATTTTGAAAAAAATTGGTTTTGAAATAGAAAAGTGCTTCTTGTATTTATTGCCCTATAACTTGCAAAAAAAGCAAAGAATGTGTAAACATTGGGTATTTCTAAACTCAGGACAAAATTTAGAAACTATTTAGCACGGGTGTTTTTTGGTGGTTGTAGATGTGTAACAGATTTTGGGGGTCAAAGTTAGAAAAAGTGGGTTTTTTTCCATTTTTTCCTCATATTTTATAATATTTTTAATAATAAATTATAAGATATGATGAAAATAATGGTATCTTTAGAAAGTCCATTTAGTGGCGAGAAAAACAGTATATAATATGTGTGGGTACAGTACATGAATAAGAGGAAAATTACAGCTAAACACAGCAGAAATGTAAAAATATCCCTGGTCCTTAAGGGAAAGAAATTGAAAAATGGCCTTGGTCCTTAAGGGGTTAAGGTCTATTGGTAGTTTAGTTAGATTAGGGGGTGTTTTATTTGGGGGGGGGGGTTATTTTCATAGGGATTAGGTTTAATTTTTTTTATTTTTGATAATATTGTTTATTTTTTTCTGTAATTTTAGACTTTTATTTTTTGTAATTTTAGATCATTTTTTTGTAATTTAATGTTATGTTTTATTTTTAAATTAATGTTAAGATTTTTTATTTTAATTGTAACTTAGTTTATGCAATTGGGGTTAATTTAGGGGGTGTTAGGTTAGGGGGCTTAGTAATTAATCTAGTTATTTACGTTGTGGGAGGTTGGCGGTTTAGGAGATAATAGGTTAATTAGCTTTATTGTGATGTGGGGGTTTGGCGGTTTAGGGGTTAATAGGTTAATTAGGTTTGTTGCAATGTGTAGGTTGGCGGTTTAGGGGTTAATAGGTTAATTATGTTTATTGCAATGTGGGGGTTGGCGGTTTAGGAGTTAATAGTACAGTATAATTAGGTAGTTGGCTTTGCAGGGGTTGGCGGTTTAGGGGTTAGTATTGTAATTTGTTTAGTTGGCATTGTGGGGTTTTGGCGGTTTAAGGGTTAGGTAGTTTCTGTTGTGGGGGTTAGGCGGTTTAAGGGTTAGGGTTTTATGTTAATACTTTGTGCGGGCGGTTAGGGTTTGTTCTTAATACTTTGTGCGGGCGGTTAGTTTTTTTTTATTAATACGTCGTGCATGTTTGTTAATACTTTGCGTGGTTATTTATTTATTTTTTTAATAGTTTGTGCGGGCGTTTTTTTTTTTTTCTTAGTGCTGCTTTGTTTGGCTACGCTGCATCCAGGTGGATTCCGAAAATGGCAAGGTGGTGAAAAAATCCACCTGCTTCACTGCATCCAGGTGGATTATTTTGGCTGCGTGCACAGCCAACATTCTTTTGGGTGCCTCGCGCAGCCAACATCCCTTTGAGGATGCGTGCGCAACTGGCGACACCGATGGGCGCGTTACAAACGCAATTATAGTGTAGATATATCTATATATATATATATATATATATATATATATATAAACACTATTTTTTACCAGAATGTACTGAGACTTGTAAATACTAAGATAGACTTGTACAGTTACCAAATTTCCACTGCTACAGTCTCATCTCTGGTAAATTGTGTTTCATAATTATGTTGCATTGTTTTGATTTTGAAAATGAGACATAAAGATCTGGGGCCCGATCCGATATGCAGCGTCGCCAGCAAAAGCCGGCGACGCCGAATTTTGCGCGGCTTTGGTATCCTATATACGGCGTAACCTAGAAGTTACGCTCATATATTTCTGCCTTCGCCCGTAGTTTTTTGGGCCATAGGCAGGTATACCAAACCCGCGCAGTTTGGTATCCAATATACAGCGTAAGGACTTACGTGGCGAAAATGGAGAAATCTTACTCCATTTTCACCTTGCCACAAAATGTAGCCGTAGTAAGCCATACGCTGTCTATTGGAGCCCCGTAACTCCCTAAACTACCTGCCAAATAAAACCTAACACCTAACGCATGCGCAATGTCTATCTACCTGTCAACCGCGATCCCCCGCCGCAATCCCTAATAAAGTATTTAACCCCTAAACCGCCTCTCCCGGACCCCGCCGCCACCTACATTAAAAGTATAACCCCCTAATGTGATCCCCCTACACCGTCGCCAGCTACATTACATACCCCCTAATGTGAGCCCCTTACACCGCCGCCATCTACATTACCTACCCCCTAATGTGAGCCCCTTACACCGCCGCCATCTACATTACCTACCCTCTAATGTGAGCCCCTTACACCGCCGCCATCTATATTACCTACCCCCTAATGTGAGCCCCTTATACCACCGCCACCTACATTAACTACCCCCTAATGTGAGCTCCTACCCCGCCGCCAGCTATATTAAAATTATTAACCCCTAATTTAATCCCCCTACACCGCCGCCAGCTATATTAATTACATTAACCCCTAATTTAATCCCCCTACCCCACCGCCAGCTATATTAATTACATTAACCCCTAATTTAATCCCCCTACCCCACCGCCAGCTATATTAATTACATTAACCCCTAATTTAATCCCCCTACCCCGCCGCCAGCTATATTAATTACATTAACCCCTAATTTAATCCCCCTATACCGCCGCCAGCTATATTAACTATATTAACCCTAATTATATTAGGGTTAATATAGTTAATATAGTTATTATATTATATATATATATATATTAAGTATAATAACCCTATCTAACTCTAACATCCCTAACTAAATTCTTATTAAAATAAATCTAATTAATATTAATATTATTAATTAAAATATTCCTATTTAAATCTAAATACTTACCTATAAAATAAACCCTAAGATAGCTACAATGTAATTAATAATTACATTGTAGCTATTTTAGGGTTTATATTTATTTTACAGGTAACTTGTTATTTATTTTAACTAGGTACAATAGCTATTAAATAGTTAATAACTATTTAATAGCTACCTAGTTAAAATAATTACCAATTTACCTGTAAAATAAATCCTAACCTAAGTTACAAATACACTTAACACTACACTATCAATAAATTAAATAAACTACAAATATGTAAACTAAAATACAATTAAATAAACTAAACTAAATTACAAAAAAACAAACACTAAATTACAAAAAATAAAAAAAGATTACAAGATTTTTAAGCTAATTACACCTATTCTAAGCCCCCTAATAAAATAATATAGCCCCCCAAAATAAAAAAATTTCCCTACCCTATTCTAAATTAAAAAAGTTAACAGCTCTTTTACCTTACCAGCCCTTAAAAGGGCCTTTTGCGGGGCATGCCCCAGAGAAAGAAAAAAAAGCTCTTTTGCCTGTAAAAAAAACACACAATACCACCCCCAACATTACAACCCACCACCCACATACCCCTATTCTAAACCCACCCAAACCCCCCTTAAAAAAACCTAACACTACCCCCCTGAAGATCTCCCTACCTTGTATTCACCCAGCCGGGCAGAACTCTTCATCCGATCCGGGCGATGTCTTCAATCAAGCGGCAGAGAAGTCTTCTTCCATCCGGGCAATGTCTTCAAGCAAGCGGCAGAGAAGTCTTCTTCTATCCGGGCGATGTCTTCAAGCAAGCGGCAGAGAAGTCTTCTTCCATCCGGGCGATGTCTTCAAGCAAGCGGCAGAGAAGTCTTCTTCCATCTGGCGATGTCTTCAAACAAAGCGGCATCTTCAATCTTCTTTCTTCGCTCCTCCGCCGCGGAGCATCCATCCGGCACAATGACTGAACGAGGAATGAGGTACCTTTAAATGACGTCATCCAAGATGGTGTCCGTCGAATTCCGATTGGCTGATAGGATTCTATCAGCCAATTGGAATTAAGGTAGAAAAATCTGATTGGCTGATTGAATCAGCCAATCAGATTCAAGTTCAATCCGATTGGCTGAACCAATCAGTCAATCGGATTGAACTTGAATCTGATTGGCTGATTCAATCAGCCAATCGGATTGAACTTGAATCTGATTGGCTGATTCAATCAGCCAATCAGATTTTTCTACCTTAATTCCGATTGGCTGATAGAATCCTATCAGCCAATCGGAATTCAACGGACGCCATCTTGGATGACGCCATTTAAAGGTACCTCATTCCTCGTTCAGTCGTCGTGCCGGATGGATGCTCCACGGCGGAGGAGCGAAGTAAGAAGATTGAAGATGCCGCTTTGCTTGAAGACATCGCCGGATGGAAGAAGACTTCTCTGCTGCTTGCTTGAAGACATCGCCCGGATGGAAGAAGACTTCTCTGCCGCTTGATTGAAGACATCGCCCGGATCGGATGAAGAGTTCTGCCCGGCTGGGTGAAGACAAGGTAGGGAGATCTTCAGGGGGGTAGTGTTAGGTTTTTTTAAGGGGGGTTTGGGTGGGTTTAGAATAGGGGTATGTGGGTGGTGGGTTGTAATGTTGGGGGTGGTATTGTGTGTTTTTTTACAGGCAAAAG
This sequence comes from Bombina bombina, assembly GCF_027579735.1. NCBI lineage: Eukaryota > Metazoa > Chordata > Amphibia > Anura > Bombinatoridae > Bombina > Bombina bombina. The sequence goes on from NC_069502.1 coordinate 248,565,464, forward strand.
AGCTGTTTTCTTTGGGGCATGCCCCGCAAAAGGCTCTTTTAAGGGCTGGTAAGGTAATAGAGCTGTTAACGTTTTTAATTTAGAATAGGGTAGGGAAATTTTTTTATTTTGGGGGGCTTTATTATTTTATTAGGGGGCTAAGAATAGGTGTAATTAGCTTAAAAATCTTGTAATTTTTTGTAATTTAGTGTTTGTTTGTTTTTGTAATTTTGTTTACTTTATTTAATTGTATTTTAGTTTAGATATTTGTAGTTTATTTAATTTATTGATAGTGTAGGTGTATTTGTAACTTAGGTTAGGATTTATTTTACAGGTAAATTGGTAATTATTTTAACTAGTTAGCTATTAAATAGTTATTAACTATTTAATAGCTATTGTACCTAGTTAAAATAAATACCAAGTTACCTGTAAAATAAATATAAACCCTAAAATAGCTACAATGTAATTATTAATTACATTGTAGCTATCTTACGGCTAGATTTAGAGTTTTGTCGGTAAGGACCCGCGTAGCTAACGCTGGCTTTTTTCTGGCCGCACCATAAAAATAACTCTGGTATTGAGAGTCCACATAAAGGCTGCGTTAGGCTCCAAAAAAGGAGCGTAGAGCATATTTAACGCAGCTTCAACTCTCGATACCAGAGTTGCTTACGGATGTGGCCAGCCTCAAAAACGTGCTCGTGCACGATTCCCCCATAGGAAACAATGGGGCTGTTTGAGCTGAAAAAAAACCTAACACCTGCAAAAAAGCCGCTATGGGGAAACACTTCCTACGTCTGCACCTAACACCCTAACATGTACCCCGAGTCTAAACACCCCTAACCTTACACTTATTAACCCCTATTCTGCCGCCCCCGCTATCGCTGACCCCTGCATATTATTTTTAACCCCTAATCTGCCGCTCCATAAACCGCCGCTACTTACATTATCCTTATGTACCCCTAATCTGCTGCCCCTAACACCGCCGACCCCTATATTATATTTATTAACCCCTAATCTGCCCCCCACAACGTCGCCTCCACCTGCCTACACTTATTAACCCCTAATCTGCCGAGCGGACCGCACCGCTATCATAATAAAGTTATTAACCCCTAATCCGCATCACTAACCCTATAATAAATAGTATTAACTCCTAATCTGCCCTCCCTAACATCGCCGACACCTAACTTCAATTATTAACCCCTAATCTGCCGACCGGAGCTCACCGCTATTCTAATAAATGTATTAACCCCTAAAGCTAAGTCTAACCCTAACACTAACACCCCCCTAATTTAAATATAATTTAAATCTAACGAAATTAATTAACTCTTATTAAATAAATTATTCCTATTTAAAGCTAAATACTTACCTGTAAAATAAATCCTAATATAGCTACAATATAAATTATAATTATATTATAGCTATTTTAGGATTAATATTTATTTTACAGGTAACTTTGTATTTATTTTAACCAGGTACAATAGCTATTAAATAGTTAAGAACTATTTAATAGCTAAAATAGTTAAAATAATAACAAAATTACCTGTAAAATAAATCCTAACCTAAGTTAATTAAACCTAATACTATACTATCATTAAATTAATTAAATAAAATACCTACAATTACCTACAATTACTACTAAAACAGCCAATAGAATGCGAGCTCAATCTGATTGGCTGATTGGATCAGCCAATCGGATTGAACTTGATTCTGATTGGCTGATTCCATCAGCCAATCAGAATATTCCTACCTTAATTCCGATTGGCTGATAGAATCCTATCAGCCAATCGGAATTCAACGGACGCCATCTTGGATGACGTCCCTTAAAGGAACCGTCATTCTTCAGTTGGACGTCGCCGGATGAAGATGGGTCCGCAGTGGAGGTCTTCAGGATGGAGCCGGTCCTCATCGGATGAAGATAGAAGATGCCGCTTGGAAGATGATGGTTGCCGGTCCGGATCTACTCTTCTTCCCAGATAGGATGAAGACTTTGGAGCCTCTTCTGGACCTCTTCAGCCACCGGATGATGGATCGCCAGCCCCCGCTTGGGTTGGATGAAGATTTTGGAGCCAGGATCGATCGGTGATACCCGGTGAGGTGAAGACAAGGTAGGATGATCTTCAGGGGCTTAGTGTTAGGTTTATTTAAGGGGGGTTTGGATTAGATTAGGGGTATGTGGGTGGTGGGTTGTAATGTTGAGGGGGGGGTATTGTATGTTTTTTTTTACAGGCAAAAGAGCTGAACTTCTTGGGGCATGCCCCGCAAAGGGCCCTGTTCAGGGCTGGTAAGGTAAAAGAGCTTTGAACTTTAGTAATTTAGAATAGGGTAGGGCATTTTTTATTTTGGGGGGCTTTGTTATTTTATTAGGGGGCTTAGAGTAGGTGTAATTAGTTTAAAATTGTTGTAATATTTTTCTTATGTTTGTAAATATTTTTTTATTTTTTGTAACTTAGTTCTTTTTTATTTTTTGTACTTAGTTTATTTCATTGTAGTTATTTGTAGGTATTGTATTTAATTAATGTATTGATAGTGTAGTGTTAGGTTTAATTGTAGGTAATTGTAGGTATTTTATTTAATTTATTTATTGATAGTGTAGTGTTAGGTTTAATTGTAACTTAGGTTAGGATTTATTTTACAGGTAAATTTGTAATTATTTTAACTATTTTAGCTATTAAATAGTTCTTAACTATTTAATAGCTATTGTACCTGGTTAAAATAAATACAAAGTTACCTGTAAAATAAATATTAATCCTAAAATAGCTATAATAAAATTATAATTTATATTGTAGCTATATCAGGATTTATTTTACAGGTAATTATTTAGCTTTAAATAGGAATAATTTATTTAATAAGAGTTAATTAATTTCATTAGATTTAAATTATATTTAAGTTAGGGGGTGTTAGTGTTAGGGTTAGACTTAGCTTTAGGGGTTAATACATTTATTAGAATAGCAGTGAGCTCCGGTCGGCAGATTAGGGGTTAATAATTGAAGTTAGGTGTCGGCGATGTTAGGGAGGGCAGATTAGGGGTTAATACTATTTACTATAGGGTTAGTGAGGCGGATTAGGGGTTAATAACTTTATTATAGTAGCGGTGCGGTCCGCTCGGCAGATTAGGGGTTAATAAGTGTAGGCAGGTGGAGGCGACGTTGAGGGGGGCAGATTAGGGGTTAATAAATATAATATAGGGGTCGGCTGTGTTAGGGGCAGCAGATTAGGGGTACATAAGGATAACTTAAGTAGCGGCGCCTTGCGGTCGGCAGATTAGGGGTTAATTATTGTAGGTAGCTGGCTGCGACGTTTTGGGGGGCAGGTTAGGGGTTAATAAATATAATATAGGGGTCGGCGGTGTTAGGGGCAGCAGATTAGGGGTACATAAGGATAACGTAGGTGGCGGTCGGCAGATTAGGGGTTAAAAAAATGTAATCGAGTGGCGGCGATGTGGGGGGGCCTCGGTTTAGGGGTACATAGGTAGTTTATGGGTGTTAGTGTACTTTAGAGCACAGTAGTTAAGAGCTTTATGAACCGGCGTTAGCCCAGAAAGCTCTTAACTACTGACTTTTCTGCGGCTGGAGTTTTGTCGTTAGAATTCTAACGCTCACTTCAGACACGACTCTAAATACCGGAGTTAGAAATATCCCATTGAAAAGATAGGATACGCAATTTACGTAAGGGGATCTGCGGTATGGAAAAGTCGTGGCTGAAAAGTGAGCGTTAGACCCTTTTTTGACTGACTCCAAATACCGGAGGTAGCCTAAAACCATTGTTAGGAGCCTCTAACGCTGGTTTTCACGGCTACCGCCAAACTCCAAATCTAGGCCTTAGGGTTTATTTTATAGGCAAGTATTTAGATTTAAATAGGAATATTTTAATTAATAATATTAATTAGATTTATTTTAATAAGAATTTAGTTAGGGATGTTAGAGTTAGATAGGGTTATTATACTTAATATATATATAATATAACGATATTAACTATATTAACCCTAATATAATTAGGGTTAATATAGTTAATATATATAATATAATAACTATATTAACTATATTAACCTTAATATAATTAGGGTTAATATAGTTAATATAGCTGGCGGCGGTGTAGGGGGATTAGATTAGGGGTTAATCTATTTAATATAGCTGGCGGCGGTATAGGGGGATTAGATTAGGGGTTAATGTATTTAATATAGCTGGCGGCGGTGTAGGGGAATTAGATTAGGGGTTAATGTGTTTAATATAGGTGGCGGCGGTGTAGGGGGATTAGATTAGGGGTTAATGTGTTTAATATAGGTGGCAGCAGTGTAGGGGGATTAAATTAGGGGTTAATAATTTTAAAATAGATGGCGGCAGGGTAGGAGCTCACTTTAGGGGGTAGGTAGATGGCGGCGGTGTAAGGGGCTCACTTTAGGGGGTAGGTAAGGTAGATGGCGACGGTGTAAGGGGCTCACTTTAGGGGGTAGGTAAGGTAGATGGCGGCGGGGTAGGGGCTCACATTAGGGGGTTATAGATTTAATATAGCTGGCGGCGGGGTCCGGGAGCGGCGGTTTAGGGGTCAATAACTTTATTAGGTAGCGGCGGGGTCCGGGAGCGGCGGTTTAGGGGTTAATACATTTTTTATTGTTAGTATAGTGAGGGGGGATAGCGGATAGAGGGTTAGACGTGTCGGGCTATGTTTGGGAGGCGTGTTAGACAGTACGGGAGATTTTATAACTTAGTCAGGTTTTGTAGGCGCTGGCAGTTTCTAAAGTGCCGTAAGTCACTGGCGACTCCAGAAATTTGTACTTACGCAGATTTCTGGACATCGCTGGTTTATCCGACTTACGGCACTTTAGCCTCTGACGGCGCCGTATATGGGATAGCTCGAGTTGCGAGCTGAAACTACGGGCGGCGGGGGTTCCCTCGCTTGCGCCGCAAACTACGATCTATATCGGATCGTGCCCCTGTTTAGTAAGCAGTCTCTCTTAATTAACATGTTGCATTAGGGAGCTTGAAGTAGCTGCTATAACAGCACTAGTGTCTGGTAGTGACCATGACAAGTGTTACTCTATGTAGTTAATAATGCTAAGTTGGAACATCTTACAAAGACATGTTGTTTCTTTCCCTTCTAAATCTATTGGGGTCCATTTATCATTGTGCGGACGGACATGATCCGCTATAGCGAACCATATCCGCCGCACATCGATAAATGCCGACAAAACTGCTGGTGCAATAACGCCCCCTGCAGATTTGCGGCCAATCAGCCGCTAGCAGGGGGTGTCAATGAACCAGATCGTATTCGTCTTTAGACCGCTGCTTCATAACTTGTGTTTCTGGCAAGCCTGAAGGCTCCCCAGAAACACGTGGCATCAAGCTCCGTTTGGAGCTTGATAAATAGACCCCATTGTGTGTAAGTGCATTATTAACCAATAAGAATCCAAAGGGTAATATCAATATGTCTCCCCCTATAATGTAATTCTAACTATTGTGCCTCTAATGCAATCTATGACTCCATTGTTTACTCTTTCAAAACATTGTTTAAATAGGCATTCTAATGGAAAAAACTAAATTCCCTAATGTGTCAGAACATTTTATTTTAACACTAGTGTTCCTTGCAAATTATGTCCATAGCTAATGACTGAGACAGAAATATTAAAGCTGTCTTTGTTCCTAGAGCTGTAACAATCATAGCAGTAGTTGAAGATACAATTGGGGAAAAGCTTGTAGTTAGATCTGATTGTAGTCCTGGTCTGGTGAGGATATTGGAAATTGACCTTCGATGTGAATGAAACTTTGAGGTTTGTTTGAAGATGTAGGTTTTGATGGAGACTTTGAATATATTGGGAAAGTCTGTTGAGAGAAAGATTGTCACAGGATGGATGTAGAGAGAGAAGCAGTGAGGGTCACTGGAGATGGATGTGGTGATGATAGCAACTGAGGCGTCTAGGGAAGTATATATGTAGAGATACGGCACAATACAGTGGAGAATGGTCCTGTAGAGGACATTGCTAAGCTCCACAAATTTTACGAACAGAAAGACAGTTTTTAATTATTTTTTAAACATTTTTATATGGACCTTTTGCTGTGCTTTGCTGAATATAATACATATACTTTGCCTTCCTAACTGTTCTTCTTTTAAAGTTTTTTCAGGAAAAAAGACTTAAAGGGACAGTCAACACCAGAACTTTTGTGGTTTTAAAAGATAGATAATCCCTTAATTACCCATTCCCCAGTTTTGCATAACGAACACAGTTATAATAATACACGTTTTACTTCTGTAATTACCTTGTATCTAAGCCTCTGCAGACTACCCCTTTATTTCAGTTCTTTTGACAGACTTGCATTTTAGCCAATCAGTGTTCACTCCATGGTAAATTCACGTGCAGGAGCTCAATGTTATCAATATGAAACACATGAACTAATGCCCTCTAGTGGTGAAAAACGGTCAAAATGCATTTTAGATTAGAGGCGGCCTTCAAGGTCTAAGAAATTTGCATATAAACCTCCTAGGTTTAGCTTTCAACTAAGAATACCAAGAGAACAAAGCAAAATTGGTGATAAAAGTAAATTGGAAAGTTGTTTAAAATTACATGCCCTATTTGAATCATGAACATATTTTTTGGACTTGACTGTCCCTTTAATTGAAAGTGAAATTCCTGTTTTTAAACGAACCAGATTATAACTAAATTGTATATTTACATTCTTGTTTAATTTTATTTTTGAGAGAAATACCCACAAATGTTGAGATATAAGTTATTATCTTTTTTATTATTATAAAGTGCCTTCTTGTTACTCTGTACTGGATAATAGAAATGCATGTAGGGTAAATTATTACAATATAGGTGTTACATCTACTGAGGTGTTATAGATATATAAAATGAGAGTTTTATACTTGACTACGTTTTCTGACTAGAAAACATGGTAATTTCAGTAGAGGAAGATTTTCTTTTAGTAGCCAGACATATTTCACTTTTATAAGCTAGAGGGAGGGGCCTACACAAAGATATATTATACTTTTTAAAATATTTTATATGGCAGTAGTGAAATAAATATATTTTTCCCACTAGGATTTCTTAATCTTTAGGTGTGTGTATGTCTGTATATGCATATTTGGTATTAAAGATATGTGGGATGTGCCATACCTCCAAATTGTCTTCAGGTTTAGTGGCATTAAGTTACTCTACCAAACTGTCACATCAGTACACCAATACTGTTATTAAAGGAACACTAAAGTTAAAATTAAACTTTCATGATTTAGATAGAGTGTGTAAATTTTAAACAACTTTCCTATTCATTTTCATTATCAAAATGTGTACAACCTTTTTTTTTTTTTTATGAATGTTTATTAAGAATAATAAATTAAAGATGCAACACAAAATATTGGATTCCAACAGTTAAAGTACTCCAAATTCATACAATATTAATTTCACAATGATCAGATAATGTCCCTCACTGTCCTCACTATACATAGAGGATCTGTGAGGCATCCATACGGCAGGCCAGGCCCAATGCATTTATTTGCCAGTAGACTCTCCATAAATTAGTCCTTTCTTATTGACAGTAGATGATAAATTGTAAGGGCCTTCAAAGATTAAGGGGTAAATAGGCAGTCAGCTCCTGAGTTATAAGCATGAGAAACCAGAAGAGAGGAGGAAAAGGGAATGGAGACAGAGGTGGGGAGATCAATAATGATATTGAGAGAAATAAATGGAAATTGGCAGGGTGGTAGAAGGGAAGTGATAGACTGTACACCCCCGGCCCACCCCACTTGTCTACATTTCCTCAAAGGACTTTTTTTGTTTGTTTCTTAATGGAATTTTATATCCTGGAAACTGTTAACCTTATTAAGGGCCAGATTAAGGGCTAGATTTACTATGCTGCGGTTAGACCGCTGCTTCTTAACTCATCTGCCATCTGAGGTGGTGGACAGCAATCATCCTGATCGGGATGATTGACACCCCCTGTTAGCGGACGATTGGCTATGAATGTGTAGGGGGCGTCATTGCACAAGCATTTCACCAGAAATGCTTGTGCAATTATAAATGCCGACAGCTTATGCCATCAGAATTTAGTGATGTCGAGCAGACAAGATCCGCTACAGCGGATCATGTTCGTCTGACATTTAATAAATCCACCCCTATGAGTGGAGCGCAAAATTGCGCTTTCTCGAGTGCCATATTTGCTCTCAATCTGCAATTATGCACTGGTATTTTAAGTGGCCCACAATTGCATGGAAGCTCTGGGCTTAATAGAAACATTTTTGTAATATACATGTATTAGCAAAAATGCTTCTAGTAAAAGCTATAGGTGTTTCAAGAGTGTATTTAAGTATGCACCGTGCAGGCGGGCACCAGCATTTTAAACACAGTACCTTCTCAAAGATTCTAAGGTGCTTGTACCATCTGGTAATGACTCAATTTGTTAATTGTTGACATGATACAAGCCCCACTGGTGCTCTGAGCTACTGCAGTATTTAAAATGCTGGTGCTACTGTGCATTTAAATTTTTACTGGAATAACCCTTTAACCAGAGGTCTGACCTCTGGTTAATTTTCAGAATTTGCCCGTTTGCGCACGCACGATAATTTAGCACTTCACTTGTAATCTGGCCCTATGTCTGAAATAACTATCACCTAGATAATGACTTTTACGGTTTTAACACTGAAAAAATAGCAATTTCAGCGTAAAAACCGGAACGCAGCGATTACGAATCTTTTCGGTATAGCTATACTGCAAGCATTGTAGCCTGTAATGCAGCGTCAATCCTGCACTCAAAAAAATGACGTTTTTGCGTGGGATTTCCATAGCACCGGTATTACAGGTTGTGCGGTGAGGCTAAAATGCTTCCGTTACAGCCTATACCAACACGACCTTTTCTGCTATCTGACAGCAGTAGTTATGAGTTTTGTGCAACAAAACTGTTACACAAAATGCATAACTAAACTGTTACAAAGTTAAGTAACACCCATAAACTACTTATTAACCCCTATTCCGCCGCCTTCCTGCATCCCTAATCTGCCGCTCCCGACATCGCTGCCACTAATAAAATTTATTAACCCCTATTCCGCCGATCCCCAAAATCGTCACCACTACAATAGAGTTATTAACCCCTATTGCCCCGCACCCCAACATCACCCACACTTTAATAAAGCTATTAACCCCTATTCCGCCGCTCCCCGACATCGCTGCCACTAAATAAAGTTATTAACCCCTAAACCTCTGGCCTCCCACATCACCGCCACTAAATAAACCTATTAACCCCTAAACCGCCAGCCCCCTATATCACAAAAAACTAAATTAAACTATTAACCCCCAAACCTAACAACCTCCTAATTTTAAATTAAAATTACAATATCCCTATCTTAAAATATATAAAAACTTTCCTGTGAAATTAAAAAAAAACTAAGTTTAAACTAACAATTAACCTAACATAACAATTATACTAAAATTAAAATAACTACAAATTAAATAAACTAAATTACACATTAAAAAAAAACCTAACACTACTAAAAAAAATTAAATCTAAAATTACAAAAAATAAAAAATACTAAATTACAAAAAATAACAAACACCAAATTACGAAAAATAACAAACAAAATTATCCAAAATAAAAACAATTACACCTAATCTAATAGCCCTATAAAAATAAGTTCCAGGCAGCATCTTCTATCTTCATCCCGGTGGCATCTTCTATCTTCATCCCAGCGGCATCTTCTATCTTCATCCTAGCGGCATCTTCTATCTTCATCCTGGCGGTGCGGAGTGAGTCTATCCTTCAAGACATCTATTGATTATTCTATTTGAATAGCCAATAGAATTTCAGTAGCTCTCATCCTATTGGCTGATTTGAACATCCAATAGGATTTCAGTAGCTCTCATCCTTTTGGCTAATTTGAATTTAAAAAATCAAATCAGCCAATAGGAATGCAAAGGACGCCATTTTGAAAAGGCTTCCTTGCATTGAAGATTCAGTGTACGGTGGCGACCTCATGAAGAGGACGCTCCGCTCCAGGTGTCTTGAAGGATGGACCCGCTCCGGGCTGCCGGGATGAAGATATAAGATGCCGGCTGAATGAAGATAGAAGATGCCGCCTGAATGGATGAAGACCTCACCACCTGGATGAAGACTTCTCGCCGCCTGGATGTCCGGACTTCAAAAACTGTAAGTGGATCATCGGGGGTTAGTGTTAGGGTTTTTTTTTTAACTTTTTTGGGGGGGTTTTTTTTAGATTAGGATTTGGGCTTTCTTAAAAGAGCTAAATGCCCTTTTCAGGGCAATGCAAAAGAGTTTTTTTTATTTTGGGGGATTGGTTGGGTGGTGGGTTTTATTATTGGGGGGTATTTGTATTTTTTTAAAGGTAAAAGAGCTGATTTCTATAGGGCAATTCCCTACAAAAGGCTGTCAGTATATGGCTAGGTTATAACACAATATGTTTAATAATTATTATTTCTCTTGTAAGGTGTATCCAGTCCACGGATCATCCATTACTTGTGGGATATTCTCATTCCCAACAGGATGTTGCAAGAGGACACCCACAGCAGAGCTGTAATATAGCTCCTCCCCTAACTGTCATACCCAGTCATTCTCTTGCAACTCTCAACAAGCAAGGACGTTGTAGGAGAGAGTGGTTAAATATAGCTAGTTTATTTTCTTCAATCAAAAGTTTGTTATTTTTAAATAGTACCGGAGTTGTGCTATTTTATCTCAGGCAGTAAATAGAAGAAGAATCTGCCTGAGGTTTCTATGATCTTAGCAGGTTGTAACTAAGATCCATTGCTGTTCTCACATATGTCTGAGGGGATTACACAGATGAGGTAACTTCAGCGAGAGAATGGCGTGCAGTTTATTCTGCTATCAGGTATGTACAGTTATAATTTTTTCTAGAGATGGAAAACACTAGAAAATGCTGCTGATACCGGATTAATGTAAGTTAAGCCTGAATACAGTGATTTAATAACGACTGGTATCATGCTTACTCCCAGGGGTAATACCCTTATGATATTGCAATATAAAACATTTGCTGGCATGTTTAATCGTTTTTATATATGCTTTGGTGATAAAACTTTATTGGGGCCTAGTTTTTTCCACATGGCTGGCTTAAATTTTGACTAGAAACAGTTTCATGAGGCTTTCCACTGTTGTAGTATAAAAGTTACAGTTGGTTAGGCTGACCATATTGCCGCTTTAAAAAGGGACACATATGAAAAATACATATGTCAGGGCTGTTTTCAGGGCTGTTTAAAGAAATGGTTTTTTTCATATGTGTTCCTTCTTAAAGCGGCAATATGGTCAGCCTACAGTTGGTGCAGTTAAAATTACAAACTGTGACATCCAGCTTCCCTCAAAGGCCCTCTGAATGCTATAGGACATCTCCAAAGGGCCCATAGGCTTTCCAAAGTCGTTTATTGGGGAAGGTAGGGCCACAGCTTGCTGTGGCAGTTGGTTGTGACTGTTAAAAAACGTCTATTTTGATCCGTTTTTTTAACTAAGGGGTTAATCATCCATTTGCAAGTGGGTGCAATGCTCTGTTAGCCTATTATACACACTGTAAAAATTTCGTTTGATTTACTGCATTTTTTCACTGTTTTTCAAATTCTGACAAAATTTGTTTCTCTTAAAGGCACAGTACAGTTTTTTATATTTGCTTGTTAACTTGATTTAATGTGTTTTCCAAGCTTGCTAGTCTCATTGCTAGTCTGTATAAACATGTCTGACATAGAAGAAACTCCTTGTTTATTATGTTTAAAAGCCATGGTGGAACCCCCTCTTAGAATGTGTACCAAATGTACTGATTTCATTTTATGCAATAAAGATCATTTTCTGTCTTTAAAAAATTTATCACCAGAGGAATCTGACGAGGGGGAAGTTATGCCGACTAACTGTCCCCACGTGTCAGACCCTTTGACTCCCGCTTAAGGGACTCACGCTCAAATGGCGCCAAGTACATCTAGGGCGCCCATAGCGTTTACTTTACAAGACATGGCGGCAGTCATGGATAATACACTGTCAGCGGTATTAGCCAGACTACCTGAACTTAGAGGTAAGCGAGATAGCTCTGGGGTGAGACAAAATGCAGAGCATACTGACGCTTTAAGAACCATGTCTGATACTGCCTATGCAGAAGCTGAGGAAAGAGAGCTTCAGTCAGTGGGTGATGTTAATGACTCAGGAAAGATACCTGATTCTAATATTTCTACATTTAAATTTAAGCTTGAACACCTCCGCGTGTTGCTTAGGGAGGTTTTAGCTGCTCTGAATGACTGTGATACCATTGCAGTGCCAGAGAAATTGTGTAGACTGGATAAATACTTTGCAGTGCCGGTGTGTACTGAAGTTTTTCCAAATACCTAAAAGGTTTACAGAAATTATTAATAAGGAATGTGATAGACCAGGTGTGCCATTCTCTTCCCCTCCTATTTTTAGAAAAATGTTTCCAATAGACGCCACCACACGGGACTTATGGCAGACAGTCCCTAAGGTGGAGGGAGAAGTTTCTACTCTAGTAAAGCGTACTACTATCCCTGTCGAGGACAGTTGTGCTTTTTTTTTTTTAGATCCAATGGATAAAAAATTAGAGGTTACCTTAAGAAAATATTTATTCAACAAGGTTTTATCCTACAGCCCCTTGCATGCATTGCCCCTGTCACTGCTGCTGCGGCGTACTGGTTTGAGTCTCTGGAAGAGGCTTTACAGGTAGCGACTCCATTGGATGACATACTTGACAAACTTAGAGCACTTAAGCTAGCCAATTCTTTTATTCTGATGCCATTGTTCATTTGACTAAACTAACGGCTAAGAATTCTGGTTTTGCTATACAGGCGCGCAGAGCGCTATGGCTTAGATCATGGTCAGCTGACGTGACTTCAAAATCTAAGCTACTTAACATTCCCTTCAAGGGGCAGACCCTATTCGGGCCTGGTTTGAAGGAGATTATTGCTGATATCACTGGAGGAAAAGGTCATGCCCTTCCTCAGGACAGGTCCAAATCTAGGGCCAAACAGTCTAATTTTCGTGCCTTTCGAAACTTCAAGGCAGGTGCGGCATCAACTTCCTCTAATGCTAAACAAGAGGGAACTTTTGCTCAATCCAAGACGGTCTGGAGACCAATCCAGACCTGGAAAAAAGGTAAGCAGGCCAAAAAGCCTGCTGCTGCCTCTAAGACAGCATGAAGGAACGGCCCCCTATCCGGTAACGGATCTAGTAGGGGGCAGGCTTTCACTCTTCGCCCAGGCGTGGGCAAGAGATGTTCAGGATCCCTGGGCGTTGGAAATTATATCCCAGGGATATCTCCTGGACTTCAAAGCTTCCCCCCCAAAAGGGAGATTTCACCTTTCACAATTATCTGCAAACCAGATAAAGAGAGAGGCATTCTTACACTGTGTACGAGACCTCCTAGTTATGGGAGTGATCCATCCAGTTCCAAAGGAGGAACAGGGACAGGGTTTTTACTCAAATCTGTTTGTGGTTCCCAAAAAAGAGGGAACCTTCAGACCAATTTTGGATCTAAAGATCTTAAACAAATTCCTCAAAGTTCCATCATTCAAGATGGAAACTATTCATACCATCCTTCCAATGATCCTGGAGGGTCAATATATGACTACAGTGGATCTAAAGGATGCTTATCTTCACATTCCGATACACAAAGATCATCATCGGTTTCTCAGGTTTGCCTTTCTAGACAGGCATTACCAGTTTGTAGCTCTTCCCTTTGGATTAGCTACAGCCCCAAGAATCTTTACAAAGGTTCTATGGTCGCTTCTGGCGGCCTAAGGCCGTGGGGCATAGCAGTAGCCCCTTATTTAGACTACATCCTGATACAGGCGTCAAACTTCCAAATTGCTAAGTCTCATACTGACGTAGTACTGGCATTTCTGAGGTCGCATGGGTGGAAAGTGAACGAGGAAAAGAGTTCTCTATCCCCACTCACAAGAGTTTCCTTTCTAGGGACTCTGATAGATTCTGTAGAAATGAAAATTTACCTGACGGAGTCCAGGTTATCAAAGCTTCTAAATTCCTGCCGGGTTCTTCATTCCATTCCGCGCCCTTCGGTGGCTCAGTGTATGGAAGTAATCGGCTTAATGGTAGCGGCAATGGCAACGCTTACATCTCAGACCGCTGCAACTATGCATGCTCAGTCAGTGGAATGGGGATTACACAGATTTGTCCCCTCAACTGAATCTGGACCAAGAGACCAGGGATTCTCTTCTCTGGTGGCTATCTTGGGTCCATCTGTCCAAAGGTATGACCTTTCGCAGGCCAGATTGGACAATTGTAACAACAGATGCAAGCCTTCTAGGTTGGGGTGCAGTCTGGAATTCCCTGAAGGCTCAGGGATCGTGGACTCAGGAGGAATCTCTCCTTCCAATAAATATTCTGGAACTAAGAGCGATATTCAATGCTCTTCAGGCTTGGCCTCAGTTAGCAACTCTGAGGTACATCAGATTTCATTTGGTTAACATCACGACTGTGGCTTACATCAACCATCAAGGGGGAACAAGAAGTTCCCTAGTGATGTTAGAAGTTTCAAAAATAATTAGCTGGGCAGAGATTCACTCTTGCCACCTATCAGCTATCCATATCCCAGGTGTAGAGAACTGGGAGGCGGATTTTCTAAGTCGTCAGACTTTTCATCCGGGAGAGTGGGAACTCCATCCGGAGGTTTTTGCACAACTGATTCATCGTTGGGGCAAACCAGAACTGGATCTCATGGCGTCTCGCCAGAATGCCAAGCTTCCGTGTTACGGATCCAGGGATCCCAAGGCGACACTGATAGATGCTCTAGCAGCGCCCTGGTCTTTTAACCTGGCTTATGTGTTTCCACCGTTTCCTCTGCTCCCTCGACTGATTACCAAGATCAAGCAGGAGAGAGCATCAGTGATTCTGATAGCACCTGCGTGGCCACGCAGGACCTGGTATGCAGATCTAGTGGACATGTCATCCTTTCCACCATGGTCTCTGCCTCTGAGACAGGACCTTTTACTTCAGGGTCCTTTCAACCATCCAAATCTAATTTCTCTGAGGCTGACTGCCTGGAGATTGAACGCTTGATTTTATCAAAGCGTGGCTTCTCCGAGTCAGTTATTGATACTTTAATACAGGCACAAAAGCCTGTCACCAGGAAAATTTAACATAAGATATGGCGTAAATATCTTTATTGGTGTGAATAAATGGGTTACTCATGGAGTAAGGTCAGGATTCCCAGGATATTATCTTTTCTCCAAGAAGGTTTGGAAAAAGGATTGTCAGCTAGTTCCTTAAAGGGATAGATTTCTGCTCTGTCTATTCTTTTGCACAAGCGTCTGGCAGATGTTCCAGACGTTCAGGCATTTTGTCAGGCTTTAGTTAGAATCAAGCCTGTGTTTAAACCTGTTGCTCCACCATGGAGCTTAAATTTGGTTCTTAAGGTTCTTCAAGGAGTTCCATTTGAACCTCTTCATTCCATAGATATCAAACTTTTATCTTGGAAAGTTCTTTTTTTGGTAGCTATTTCCTCGGCTCGTAGAGTCTCTGAGCTATCTGCCTTATAATGTGATTCTCCTTATCTGATTTTTCATACGGATAAGGTAGTCCTGCGTACCAAACCTGGGTTCTTACCTAAGGTGGTATCTAACAAGAATATCAATCAAGAGATTGTTGTTCCATCCTTTTGTCCTAATCCTTCTTCGAAGAAGGAACGTCTATTACACAATCTGGACGTGGTCCATGCTTTAAAGTTTTACTTACAAGCTACTAAAGATTTTCGTCAAACATCTGCTTTGTTTGTTGTCTACTCTGGACAGAGGAGAGGTCAAAAGGCTTCAGCAACCTCTCTTTCTTTTTGGCTAAGAAGCATAATCCGCTTAGCCTATGAGACTGCTGGACAGCAGCCTCCTGAAAGGATTACAGCTCATTCCACTAGAGCTCTGGCTTCCACTTGGGCCTTTAAAAATGAGGCTTCTGTTGAACAGATTTGCAAGGTGGCGACTTGGTCTTCACTTCATACTTTTTCAAAATTTTACAAATTTGATACTTTTGCTTCTTCGGAGGCTATATTTGGGAGAAAGGTTTTACAGGCAGTGGTTCCTTCCATTTAAGTACCTGCCTTGTCCCTCCCTTCATCCGTGTACTTTAGCTTTGGTATTGGTATCCCACAAGTAATGGATGATCCGTGGACTGGATACACCTTACAAGAGAAAACACAATTTATGCTTACCTGATAAATTTATTTCTCTTGTGGTGTATCCAGTCCATGGCCCGCCCTGTCATTTTAAGGCAGGTAATTTTTAAATTTAAACTACAGTAACCACTGCACCCTATGGTTCCTCCTTTCTCGGCTTGTTTTCGGTCAAATGACTGGCTATGACAGTTAGGGGAGGAGCTATATTACAGCTCTGCTGTGGGTGTCCTCTTGCAACTTCCTGTTGGGAATGAGAATATCCCACAAGTAATGGATGATCCGTGGACTGGATACACCACAAGAGAAATAAATTTATCAGGTAAGCATAAATTGTGTTTTAAAATAAAACCCCTATAAAATGCATATACGAAACAATAAAATTAATGTAATATTCCTAAATTCTTTATATTAGTTAAAATTTATAGACACATTGAAATATATTTGTAGAAAACCATGAAAAAAAACATGAAAAATGAATCAATACTATACGCGTGTAAATTATTAAAATATGCTATGCAAAGATCATAAAATGTACCTTATTTATTCACAATTGAATTGCATTAAAATACCACAATAAAATACCAAGATATGAGCCACTAACATTCAGATTGGTACAATTAAGTTATTTAATCCACAACTGATTCTAATACAATTCTAATTAAAACACCAGAAGTATATATATTCTTAATGTAAACAGTCAGTTTGAATGCCAATTTATCTAAGCTGAAATAAATCCTTAATTACATACATTCAGACCAATTCTAAAATATATATATATACTTGCAAAGATAAATTACTTATCACTAAGGATTAGTTTTAAAATATATTGAGGCTATGAAATACAAGGTTAAAATACAATTTATTCCTTTAAATCTGCTAACTACAGCAACAATGGATGTTTGTTTTAAATATTACCTATATTTAGCAGCCTCTTATACTTTACCAAAAATAAACAAATCGATATTCAGCTTCCAATATTCTGTGTTTCATCTCGTATGAAAATAAGTGTATTTGCAAATATGGATCATAAAAAGTTAGCCCAATCTGGCTTATAGTAATTGTATTTCAACGCAGACAATTTTTTAGTTACCAGTCCTCCAGCAAAGTCAGTAGCCTTTTTTTCTTATTTTTTTCTCCTCTTGCATACAGCTTATATTGTCCTAATCATTGATGAAACAATATGGGAGGCCCTTTGAAGCTGAACATCTCATTGGTTAACTTGGGAAACGTCTCCCTTTTGTTAACAGTCAAATCTTTTGGCTGTAATTCTCGCATCAGAACACCGGGGGCAGCAGACAGAGACAAACAGTTTCATTCTATTGTTTCTATACAGTAAAAACATTTCTTTAAAAATGTTTTATTTAAAATACTATAATTTCTTTATATTAATAAGTTACATGTTCAAATACACATTGGTCACAGTATAATTTTCTCTGATTATTTTAAGATCACACATGAACATATTCCACTTATAATATTAAAAAAAATCCATTTAAAATAGCATTTGATTATTTCCCAATATTCATACAAAAACCACAGCATATTTCACATTCAGTGCACTTCTTTCTGAATGTATAGATTGATGCCCATGACCAATTGTTGTCTGCAACACAAAGAAATAATTGTTAGAAATGTTAAACATTCATATATCTATTTGCAATATTTTTCAATCTCAGCAAATATTTATCTAATATGAATGCTATTTGTCACTGCTTCTTAGGTCCACAATCTCCCATATTCATGTGTTTCCAAAAATACAGAGGTTAAGACATTTTGAAATTTTTGTCTGAATATTTATTTGAGTATTCCCTTATATAAAGATTATATAGATAATTTCTTTTGCAAGATTTTTTTATTCTCTTTATGTTACACAGATACTTGAAATGCCAATTTATCTGGGATCTGCACATGGGAAACTCTGCAGGGGATAATTCACACTTATGTGACATAATCCATTTCTTCAGCTAAAAACTGGTTTTCCCTGTCTAATTGAGTTTCAAACAGAAATCCTCAGTGTATCACTGCATGGGGTCATCTATCTGATAATCTTGTTCTCAAATGTCCTATTAATCAGGGAAGGGAATCATCATGTTTGATCCAAGATTTACAATATATGAAATATAGATGGCCATTTCATTTAAAGCAATTTGCCTTTCTTTGAAATGACTGATGGCCAAATGTTTTAGATCCAGAAGAAAGGGTCAGTGACAATCTGATAGGGATTTCAGCTTCACACCTTAGCAGGAAATGTTTATTTTGAAGTTTTTGCCTGTCTTTGAAATGACTGCTTGAGCTAATTAGATCAAAGAAATGTTTCATTTCTTTGTTCTCATTTGGATGCATGGTAACCAAGATGAAGGGGGGTGTATCACCCAGCCAAAACTATCTCACATTGGATTTTTAGCTACAAAATGAAATATCAAATATCTGATATATCTGTAGCTTATTTAATGTTATTTACAGATACCCTGACATAATTCCCCCTTCCAATTTTAAATAGATGTAGGACACATGTATTGGAATTGGCTTAAAGTCAGTGGTACTTGGTGAGGATGTTGACCATATGCATCATAGACAGTCTTCTATGGAAAGAGTCCGTCATTTTTGAGCCTTCATGCTCATCAGCTAGGCATCTTTAAACAACAATATTTCTTTAGTGCATTTGGGGATATGACACTTCATTCTCCCTCTATGTCTTGTAGTTGGGATATAGGATGGCACGCTCGTAACTGATTAATGTGGACCCACTTATCCATAAAACTATAATTTTTGGGTATCCTAATTTTATAGGCAACTGGAGATATTTTGTCAGTGATGGCAAAAGGACCCTTCCATGATGGAAGAACTTTCTTCTCCTTAACCTGATCTCTTCCAAAGTTATAAAGATAAACTTTATCATTTATTTCATATTCCTTTTTGGACATTTTGAGATCATAATAGGTTTTAGTGGTAGTTGCAGCCTTTTCTAAGTTACTTTGAGCAAATGCAAAGGCATATTGCAGGTGCTTTCATAGGTTCTCCACATATTATTGCGTATTGGCAGCGTTTATCAAGTTCTGGTCTGATGTACTGTACAGTAGATGCTGAGGTAGAACCATTCTTCTACCAGTCATCAGTTCAAAAGGTGACATCTTTGTAGCACTACTTGGAGTTGCTCTTAATGCCATTAAGACTAGAGGTAGTTTTACATCCCAGTCTTTACCCGTTTCACTCACAAACTTTTTGAGGATTTTCACAATGGATTGGTTGTAACGCTCTACACCACCACTTGAGGCAGCTCTATATGCAATATGGAGCTTTCTTTTAACCCCTAGTATTTTCCACATTTTGGTCATCACTTCACTAGTGAAGTGGGTTCCCTGATCTGATTCGATTCTTTGGGGCAAACCAAATATGGAAAACACGTGGTTGATGAGCAAAGCTGCACATGTTTCAGCACTATTGTTAGGGGCACTGATGCACTCTACCCATTTAGTGAACAGGCATGATACTGTTAACATTTGTTACCTCTTGATGACCTTGTTACTGGACCAATAAAATCAATTTGTATATCTGACCATGGCATTACCATCCCCCTTTTCTGCAATGGCACTCTATGCGTTGGCACAGTGGGTTGGAACTGTGGACAGATTAGACAACCTTGACAGTAAGTTTGAACATCTTTCAACATGTGTGGCCAAAAGGCATAATCACGCAATATTTCATATGTGAGTTTGGCACCACGATGACCAGATGTGGGAGCATCATGGGCATGTTGAAGCATGAGACCTCTGAACTTGGTGGGTACTACCCATTGCTGGATGCCAGTTTTGGAGGTTCTAATTAACAAACCATCCTGTAATTGGAATTGTGATCTGGATTTCATTAAGATTCTAAGATCTTCTTTGCCAATACAATCATCTTTTGAGATGGGGTTGCTTTCAGGATCTTCTATGTGCTTATAGACGATGCCTACAATGGGGTCTTTTTGATTAGTGATCAGGTCTTCACTAGGAGAATCCTGACTCCATTGTACCAAGTTAGGCTCACTCTGTTGTTTAGCCTGGTTTCTGGTAATGGCTTCTACCTGAATTGCACCCATTAAGTGGTCGATATTAAGAACTTCTCCAGTTATGGCTCCTTGTTTGGCTAATGAATCCGCAAGATCATTGCCTTCCTTATCAGGACCTAGAACCCTGGAAAGACCCTTGGTCTTTTTCCAGTGTATGGTTAAATCATTGGATACCACCAGATTATCAATCTCGCAGAAAAACCTGCCATGCTTGACTGGTTTGTTGTTACTTTTCTGCATGCCATTCCTTTTCCAAGTTGGCAGGTATTCAACAAAACTGTCACGCACGTAATTTGAGTCAGTAATTATCACAAATTCATGAATATTTTGTTCAATAGCCATTTCAATGGTTTTTAGAACAGCAGTGAGTTCTGGATCTTGGTCCAATGTTGAAACCTATAGATATATTTGGGAATCCATTTGTCCAAGTTATACCAATGCCAGCGACTAGTCTGCGCTCATTATCAATAGTGGTATGGTAAGAACAACCATCAATATATACCCAAGGTAATGTTTGACAATGGTCCTCATTATATATCTTATACAAGGAAAGCAATTGTTCCTCCAGGGAATCATCTTCTGACAATTCCTCCCCAGGATCCTTAGCAGTACAGTCGTGGAGCTCAGCAAGCCCCTGTGTGACTGGATTATTTTTATTCTGCTTGTAGCAAATTTCTAAAGGCCAGCCTTGTAAGGAAAGGGTCCACGCTGTTATGCGGCTATTAGACAAATTCCCATCTCTTATTCTCTCACCTTGCAGATATAACAAAGGCTGGTGGGCCGTTTCTACAATAATTTTATTGTCCTGTATGTAGCTGCGGAAATTTTGTAGAGCCCATACAGTAGATAAGTGGGCTTTTTCTCAATCGCTAAATTTTATTTCTACTGGGGATAGAGTTTTGCTCGCATAAGCAATGACTTTGCCTAAATTATCATGCTTTTGGTATAAAACAGCACTCATGCTTATATCTGTGTAACCTGTCTCTAAAAAGAAAGGTTTACCACCTTCAGGGTATGCTAAGCAAGTTGCTTGAGTGAGTTTTCTCTTCAGTTCCTTGATGGCTGTCTCTTGAGACTCACTCCAGTGCCATTTCACAGCTTTCTTTAGAAGAAGTAGTAGTGGTTTAGCTAATTCTGCATAATTATCAATGAATTTGCGAGAATAATTCGTCATACCCAGGAATGATCTCAATTCCTTTAAGTTAGTTGGGTTTTTAGAATGTACTATAGCTTCCACCTTTTTCTTCTGAGGATTTAACCCTTCAGAAGTAACTTCATGTCCCAAGAAGTTTACACGAGTGCGGCACCATTGAGCTTTTTGTAGGGATAATTTGACACCTGCCCTTTTAAGTTGGCTGAGGACGTGTTTAAGCTCTGCAATGTGTTTTTCAAAGTCTGTGCTTTTGATTAAAACATCATCAACATAAGATAAAGTCCCCCGGGACTTCCGGTGGGCGGGCACAGAAAGCAGTCACAAGAAGAAGGAGCTCCGTGGATACAGACAGATAAACTCCTTATATTTGCTCTGCTTCAGCCCATACAGCTTACCGGCCTTGACAGATAGTAACCTGAATCTGTCCGCATAATTTGTAGCAAGGAGCTAAGATCAACGGCTCCCCCACCGGAACGGCATAACAACTGTCGAAAAGGCCGCGATTGCGGCACTACGAGGGTAAACTCCCTAAACCGGTCAAGAACACAACAGACACTCGGTCACCCTTGACATATAAGGAGATTGAGGGGAGGTCGGAGGAGAACGGAGATTCAGAGGGGTTGGAGCTGACCGAAGGAGAATCGCCATCTTGGATTCCCGAGGTGTCCGTAAGTTAACAGCATCTCACAGTCCTGGTCTGGATGTAGCCCTGACTTAGACTTGGCAGATATAGAAACAAACCCCTAACACAACCACACGCTCCAGCCCTAGATAAATCTATCTATCTTGGCCCTAAGACTTTTACAGAAATCAGTTGACCACGTGGCAGCCGGGCCTGCATCTTAAAAGTGGAACAGTACCAATATAGACTTCATACTCCTCAGGCCACGAATATCATAAGAGGAGATATAATACATCAAACAAGGGCTGAAGCATAGACAAACACTTCTCTCCAGAAGTGATTAATACCAGAGGGAGCAAGACAGACAGGCTCTGCTACGTCATTAAGGCCTGAACGGTCATAGTTAAACAATCGCTGAGACCTCTTTCAGAGAGGAAGAATCGTAGGATGTGGTCCTGTTTGGCGTGTTTTTGTAGGGCTGTGAGAGGAGAGGAAAGACCTTAACAATGAGATAGATGCCTAACACCACACTGGATCCTCCACCCTCTGAATCCCCCACCCAGCTAAAGCACTAAGAGACACTAACAAAGACATTCAAGTGGGGTTTGGTCACTTTCCCCTCTCTCTGATTTTAGTGGCACGCCAATACTGACCCACTTGCGGCTGTTGCCCCCAATCTGGGCAGACATATAGTGTATGCAGAGATACTATACTAGTTTTGTGAAAGCCACTGGCACCATGTCGGGTAGGCAGAAACACCATGATAAAAAGGCCAAGACCATGGTCGAAGTCCATGCTGCTGATGTTGCGGCGGAGGCTGGAGATGAGGAACAGACAGAAACCCACCCTATAGTATCCCAAATATCAGCGCTATTTCTCCCCAAGATAGAACAGTTGCAAACGGGGATGGACTCTCTGTCATCGGAGTTCAAATCTTTTTCCTCTAGGCTCCAACACATCGAGCAGAGAGTGGGGGATGGAGAAATTAGACAACGTGAAAACTCTAGTAAAGTAGCAGCATTAGAGGCCCAGAATAAGCAGCTGTTTGAAAAAATTGACGATCTTGAGAATAACTTGCGCATTGTGGGCCTTCCAGAGTCTATTGGAAATACTGATCTGCTGGAATTCACAGAAAAGACCTTGCCCACCTTGCTGAAACTACCGCCAGCAGCTATACCTTGTGTAGCTGAAAGAGCCCACAGAGTTGGCATTGTTAATCAGGATCCAAGAGTGTCCAGAGGCCCTAGACAGGTGATGGTACGCTACCTGAACTTCAAGGATAAAATCTCAATCCTCAGAGCCTATCGACAATGTTCTCCCCTGATGTTTGAAGGGAAGAAGATTCTCATCTTTCAGGACTACTCCGCAGAGATCTCTAGGAGGAGGAGGGAGTTCTCTCCCTACTGCAAAACCCTAATAGAAGCAGGACGCTCTGTATCCTTATTGTTCCCAGCTAAGCTCAAACTCCAGACCCAGCAGGGTGTTAAGTTTTTTGACGATCCCAGACAACTACAGAAGTTCCTGAGACTCGAGCAAGAGCTGTCTGACAAAGAAACCTGAGGTAGAGGTACTCAAAAACCAAAGGACTGGTAACATGCCCAAATAATTATGATGAACTGATAGAGTTGGGGTTTGTGACATATACCTGAGAGACTTTCAACTATTCCAGGTCACTAATTTAGAGGGAAGTGGGGGGGGGGGGGGACAAGCCTCTTGTTTATTCTATTTGCAGTTGAGGTTGTCTTTAAAGAGTTAACAATGCCGGGTTGTGTTTTTCTGTTCCCTTTTTTTTTTAGGGTTTCCTTTTTGTAACTAGAAATGTGACTTAAGAGACTACTCAGATAGCAAACTAACAGGTTCAGGTATTAAGACCACTTGATGCTTAGTGATAACTGTGGTAAGTGAGGTTTACTGGCCCTGATCTACAAAGAGGTTACTCAGCCACATAGCGCTAGATCTGTGTAACACAACACCCCATATTTAGAAATGGAAGATAGGAAACATAGATAATGGGCTACAGACTGCCACCTGAGTGAAATAGATGTAATGGGATGAGAGTTTATCTAATAAACTGTAAAGCGGTCACGCTTTCGGCATGAGAAGAGCCTTAGAAACTTACGTGGCAATCTCACTAGATAATACAAGACTAGAATCTGACGTGAGGTGAGAGGGGGGATAGGATTATATTGTCAAGCAGAGTTAGCCAATTTAGGAGGGGGGGTGTGGTGTGATATGGTGTTGACCCTTATTTAGTAGCTGAACTAGGTGCTGTGAAAGCACTAAAATGTGCGGAAGCCAACCATTTTGGCTTTCGGAAATTTACTTGTCACCATGCGTGTTTATTTTCACTGTATTGTTAATGATTGTGTTAATTTTTTCTTTAGTTAACTGGCGTGATGCTCTCCTCCCTCCCCGGGACTCCAGATTTAGGAGAAATGTTCCTAGGTTGCTACCTGGTGGTAAGACACTTTTGAAACACTTAATAGAACACGTAAACAGTAGACAATTAAACTTGCCTAAAGACACATGTCTACCCTATAATACACCCACCAATTTAGACTTTTGTCATGCATGATCTACATATTATGAGCTGGAATGTAGGAGGCATAACATCTCCACAAAAGCGCAGAGCCATCTTGAGGTACCTAAACTGGAGAAGAGTAGACATAGCTGTGCTTGAGGAGACTCATCTGTCACGACTTGAACATCAGAAACTGAAGCAGAGTTGGGTGGGAGAGGTTATCTATACTACATATGAGTCAAAGAGGGCTAGGGGAGTAGCTATTTTATTCAGGAAGAATCTAACCTATAATATCACCAAAACCCTGATAGACCGAGAAGGAAGGTTTGTAATGTTACAGTTGGAAATTCAGGGAATGCCGTTTGCTTTGATAGGGGTGTATGGTCCACAAACACAGAAACATCATTTTTGGAAGGGGTTACAGGTGGAGATTATACAGTTCACAACATCGCCCATCATTATGGGCGGGGATTTTAATATTGCCCCCCAGGTCCCCGCAGATAGATTTCGCAACCCAAGTGGAAGAAACATCACTACCCAGAGTTTTAGAAACTCCAAAAAAGAATCTTTGATCCTCCACATATTCAAAAGAACCCTGGGGTTGCAGGATGTCTGGAGAGCTAGATATCCTGAGCGGAGAGACTATACATGTGCATCGGTAGCAAAGGACACTATGGCTAGACTCGATTATTTTCTCTTGTCCCCGGACCTGTGCCCTAAAGTGGTAAGCACAGAGATAGACCCCATAACAATTTCAGACCATGCCCCTGTGACAGTCAAGATACAAATTGGCCCCACTAGAAGGCGAACCAATAGATGGGTATTCCCAACCTACTTGTATAAGGACCCCAATTTTTACAGACACATACTGGGGGAATGGTTGACATATGTGGAACTCAACGACACACACACAGACAACCCACTCCTGTTTTGGGAAGCGGTTAAGGCTGTTTTGAGGGGGGTCATTTCTGCCTATGCTGCTAATCTTAAAAAAAAGAACAAGATACAATCAGAATTACTATTAACACAGATCTTAAATGCCAGGAACAAATATTTGAGGAATCCTACCCTTTCTAATAGACGCAAATACATGGCAGTCAAACGTACAAGGGACGACTACATACTCCAGCAAACTAATAGAGCCTATGCCAAAACACAGGCTAAATATTATAGGTTTGGGAGTAAGACTGGGAAATTGCTAGCTAGAATGACGAAACTGACGGGTAAAAGAAACCCCATCTTGGCAATCAAACAGGGTAATGTTGTCTTAAATAGAGAGGGGGACATTCAAAAAGCTTTCATTGACTTCTATACAGACCTCTACTCGCCAGGACAAGTACAGCCTAGAGATAAGGATAGATTTTGGGAACAATTGATTTTACCAACAATAGACCCCACCCAACTAGATAAACTCAATAGCCCCATTACCCAAAATGAGATCATGGCCACAATTAAAGACCTACCATTGGACAAGACCCCGGGTCCTGACGGCCTGCCGTCTGAATTCTATAAGATAATGGGAGTGGAGATAGGCGCCACCCTGGAAAGACTGTTTAATGGTTTGCTGTGAGGTGGGGTTACATCTTCTCCTAGATTTGCAGAAGCAAACATAAGTATTATCCCGAAAGAGGGTAGAGACCCCCTGCTGACGCAATCGTATCGCCCCATATCCCTGCTTAATCAGGATTATAAAATACTGACGAAAATCCTAGCAAACAGACTGGCTAACATTCTTCCGTCGCTGGTCCATGAAGACCAGACGGGCTTTGTGAAAGGGAGGTCTTCAGTGCTCAACATAAGAAGGGTTCAAACTATTATTCAATACTATTGGAACATCACCCAATGTAACTCAAACTTAGAAAAACACACAGAAGCAGCCTTATTATTTTTAGACGCGGAAAAGGCTTTTGATAAGGTCTTATGGGAGCACTTGTACACTACCTTGGGTAAAATGGGCATTGAGGGAGCCTTTGTTAACGCTGTCAAGAATCTATATGACAGGCCGCAGGCATCTATTCTGGTTAATGGTACACCTACACGACCCTTCACACTCAACAGAGGTACTAGACAGGGCTGCCCCCTTTCCCCACTCCTCTTTGATCTGGCCATAGAGCCATTGGCACTTAAGATCAGACAAACAATGCAGGGAATGCGCATAGGTGAGTCGACGCTGCATGTCTCGTTGTTTGCAGATGACATGGTACTGTTTGTGCAGGACCCCCATAGCAATGTCCCAAAGCTGATGGCGGTGATAGATGAGTTTAGCCTAGTTTCGGGGTATAAGATCAACACTGACAAAACTGAATTGCTCTGGTTACTGTCAAAAGGTAGAAAACAAATCTCGGGTTTTGACTTTAAAATGGTAGACGGAAACTTCAAATACTTAGGTATTACAATGCACGCAGACCCACGCAGATGGTATTCCATTAACTACAATCCTCTAATTAAAAATCTAGATAACTTGATCAAGGGATGGGCGCTGCTGCCTCTATCTCTGTCAGAGAGAGTAGGACTTATAAAAATGATATATTTCCCGAAGTTGCTTTATGTATTCCAAACTCTACCTGCGATATTAAGGAAAACAGACTTGAACCACATCAGAAGTAAAGTGCTCGGGTTTATTTGGAATGATAAGAAGCATAGAATTAGTTATCTTAAACTTACTGCCCCGAGAGAAAAAGGAGGACTAGCATTACCCAACTTTGAATTTTATAATTGGGCGGCCCAATGTAAATTTGTGATAGACTGGATAACGGGCCAGGGGAGGTTTACAGATCTCCAATTGGAGGGCGAGTTAGTGAGACCGTGGGCTCTAGAGATGATCCCGCACATGACACAGACTCAGGCGACTAAGTATTTAAAGGGCATAGACCTCCTAAGCCAACCAACGAGAGCTTGGAGACTGTTCTGTAAGAGACTAGGAGGAGACCATAGACTGACCCCATACCTACCGTGGTGTGGTAACCTCGAGTTCTTACCGGGTATAACGACCAGAGCTTTCCTACACTGGAGGGAACAAGGGCTTCGTACAGTGGGTCAAACAGAGATGACACAGGGAGGTCTGATGCAGACCTTTGAAAGTTTGAGGGACACATTTACTCTGCCCAGGAACCACCATTATGCATATCTGCAAGCCAGACATTATTTTAACACATTGCGGAAGGAGGAACACACTAAAGACCAAGCACCTATACTGCAGAGCGTAGAGCTAGCAAGACAGGGCATCACATCTATCTCACCACTGTACACAAAAATGAATAGACTGACAGGGACTGCATGCGCAGTGAGACTGGCTAACATATGGAGCGAAAAACTGGTGAATATTGTTACAGTAGAAGAAATTGAGAAAAGCATACATAAAGTCAAATCAGCAACTCTCTCCTCGGAGGTGAGGGAGTCTCATTTTAAATTGCTTCATGATAGCTACATAACCCCTAAGAAATTTCAAAGATGGAAGACAGACAGGGATAACAAATGCCCTAGATGCGATCTAATAGATGCAGACATTGTACACATGCTGTGGAGTTGTCCCAGACTAATTAGATTTTGGAAGATGACGGAATACTGGGTGAAAACTAAGATAGGGGCCCCTAGGGAGGAATGGTCATTTCAGAATGTAGTGCTTCTTGACTTTGCAGATCTACCAAAAATGAATAAATTACTCACATACAACATAGTATTGATGGCAAGGCACCTGGTGTTCAGAGATTGGCTCAAGAGAAATCCACCTACTGTCCCACAGCTAAAACAGATGCTACTAAAACAGCTCTTTATCAAGCAGTTTGATGGAATGGGAGACATGGCCACCAGGGTCAGGTCTTTCTTTAATAAATGGGGACCCTTTATCCATACACTCCCAGAAAGTTCCCGCAATATAATTACAGCACCATTCAGGAACACAGAATACATGTTGGAGGCAGCACTAAGAGGAGAATGGTAGATTAGATTCATGGAGTATCCTGGGGGGGGGGGAGAGTGGAGGTTCTCGAGGGGTAATCACGCCAGACGGGAGTTAAGAGTTATTTGATTTAGCTGTTTTATTTGTTTTTGTTTGGAAAACAGTGCACGATGGATTAAATTGACTGATTATTATACAGTTCCAGGAAATGTGAGGAAACCTGTTGTGAAGGTACCATTTGACGCAAAAGCATGTACTGTTTATTTCTGGTTGAATGTATCCAACTTCATCTGTTTGTTGCACACAAAAATAAAGATATTTAAAAAAAAAAAAAGATAAAGTCCCCCTTTCCAGTGCATCAGGCATAGCCTTATGCATGAATACAGCACATTCATGTCTAGAATTTATGTATCCAAAAGGGAGCCTTTGGAATGCATACTGGACCTTTTGGAATGAGAATGCCAGCTTATACTGGTCCTCTTCATGTACCTTTATGGTCCAATATCCCTGTGCACAATCAATGGCAGTGGATATTTTGGATCCCTGCATCTGTGCTAGGCATTGGTCAATATATGGCACAGGCCAGCCAGACATGTACACTCGTTTGTTTAGCTGTCTTAAGTGAGCACACAAACACCATTGTCCATTGGGCTTGAGAACACCTAGAATAGGATTGTTATAAGAACTATGCACCTGTCTGATAATACCCCTTTCTTCCAAGTTTCTTATTATTTCTGCGAGAGAATCATATGATGCTAAAGGAAGTCTGTATTGTTTAACAAAGACGGGTGGTGCATTGGGATCTGTTTGGATTCTTGTAGATCCACAGTCATAAGATTACCTAGCAAAAATATCCTTGTACTCCATCAGGAGTTCTCGTAGCTGTCGGGGTTCATCATCACTGGAACAGTAATTAGCTAAGGATATTTGCTCTTGGACTATTTGCTGAAATCCTGGAAAGATTTCAGGCTGTCCTATTTCATAGGCTTATTCCAATCTAGAGGTGAAATCCCCTTGATTATAATTTACCTTGCCCCCATGACTCTGGGTATTGGGATATTCTTGCTGTTTGATCAGCTGATCAAACACAAGGGAGGCTTCTTCAATTTTACCGATGCCTTCCTCTGAGCTGAAGGGATAAATAGACTGAATTGTAAATAGTCCCTCTGGCATAGATGCAAAGGATTGTTCTATTAATTGTTCTTCAGTTAAATATCCTTCAGGTATTAGCCCAATTACGCTATTCTGGAATCCAAAAGTGTAATAACTCGATTCCAGCGCATATCCTATGGTAGTTCCCTTCGATAAGGTTATATCCTGTGGGGTCATGTTATGCACAATAGCATGTATTGGAATAGTTCCAATATTTACCAAAGGAGTACGGGTCATTATTATACCCATATTTTGTATTCTATGGGAGAGGCAAATTAGTGTTTCATAAGTTTTTAATTTCTGGCCTCTCTTTACCTGTAAGGGTAGGAGGAATCTATCAGCCCCAGCGGGGATTATAACATTGTTAGACACCTGCATATTTACAGCATATGGCAATTGCTGGTTTGATTTCAGGGCTGCGTTTTCATCCTGAAATACTCCAGGGTCCCCCTTTAACCTGCTCCAGAGGCAAAGGTTAATCAAATCCATTTGTATGGCATATCTATGTAAGAGATTATTGCCAATGTATATTTGATTATGGAGAGTATTTAAAACTAAAAACAGGTGCTTTGCTTATTTATTACCTATAGATATAGATAATAAGCACTTAGCTGTGATGTTATAGCTTTCAAACCTGTCATCCAGGCCGTGGACACAGTGGTTTTGGGAAGAAAGATATTTAATCACCTTAGGTTCAGCTAACTGCGCCAATAAGCCTTCGCTTATATAGCTAGCTCCCTGTTTTAAGTTTAATTTGACATGATGTGATGTTATAGCTTTCAAACCTGTCATCCAGGCCGTGGACACAGTGGTTTTGAGAAGACAGATATTTAATCACCTTAGGTTCAGCTAACTGCGCCAATAAGCCTTCGCTTATATAGCTAGCTCCCTGTTTTAAGTTTAATTTGGCATACTTGGTTTTCCCAAGGTCATGCACTTGCATAGGGATAAAAAGATCATCCTTAACTTTCTCAATTCCTGTGAGGTATTGACCGTGGCCTCCCCCCTTAGGGATTTTATGATCCCCCTTGTGGAGAGATATGGTTAATACATCGCTGTCTAAGGAAATATTCGCTATCTTTCCAGGCCAAATTTTTAAAGTATTACCATCAGAGCCACTTAAATGAGTCTGATCATCTATCTGCAGGATAGTTACTTCAGGTACAGAGTTATTCCTGAAATGAATCTCCACAGCATCTGGCTTCTCTTCCACCACGTGACAGTTATGTCCGGTGCGAGATATATCGGATTTCTCATAGTTGCTAGGTCTTTTTACTTGTGTCTAAATGACATTATTTATGCAATCAATTATGGTGTTTAATCGCTTTAGGAGATCACTACCAATAATTAAATGATCAGTTGGCAGATCCACTATAATGACAGGGTGCCTTATGACTCTGTTCCCCAGATTA
Organism: Bombina bombina; assembly: GCF_027579735.1. Taxonomy (NCBI): domain Eukaryota; kingdom Metazoa; phylum Chordata; class Amphibia; order Anura; family Bombinatoridae; genus Bombina; species Bombina bombina. The sequence goes on from NC_069502.1 coordinate 248,596,374, forward strand.
AATCTTAACCATGCCGTACTGTAGACTTTTAGAGAGTCACCCCCAACACATATTAGTGAACCATCAAATTCTTTTATTTTAGGTTTGTGGGGTGTTAGCTCATTTAGCTGTGTGTAGTACCTGTGGGATAAAATAGTTGCCTGAGATCCAGTATCAATTTATCTCATGATAGTGTTGGAGACTGAATCCTGCAGCTCAGCTAATACATAATATCTCCCTGCAGTTTCTACCATTTCACACATAAAATTGGCATGATTACACACTTGTGGGCTTTGCCATGTGTTACCTGAATCCGCCATGTTACCTGATGCAGAAGAAGCTTCGTTCTTACCACTCATGTCCTCTATAATAGGGCTGATTGGGTTCTTGTGTACTGCATCTGTGGAAATAAGGTTAAGAGAATGCTGCAAAGGAAGAGATTGGTTACATTTTCCCGGCTGAGGTTGCTTGTCATCACAGCTAAATTGTCCGTTCCCGGTCTGTGGGGAGAGAACATGATTAGTATCATTTTTGACATTTATCATTTTATTTTGTATATCTCGCCCCTCCCTTTCAGGTGATACTGCAGTATTTATGACTGTGCCTGTGGCCCACTGCTGGCCACTGGCTGTACCCCTAAAAAAGGATTGTTAGGTTGCTGGGCCATAAAAGCATGACTCATATTGGTACATAGTGTACATAATTGACTAACTTGTGTGCTGAGTTGGCCCACTTGAATGGACAAGCTATCATTACCCATGGACCGGCTTTTTGATGTCCCAGGGTATTGATTCCTAGATCCTTGGGATCCCTCTGAATCATAGCTATTTTTCCTATTTTGACGTGGTTGTCTTTGGGGATCAACTTGTTCAGCGTTAGTATTTTAGGGAGCACTATTTACTTGGGGTGTCTGGTTACCCTGAGAGTATTTTTGCCACTTATTGTATCTACCTTTGCAGGGATACCTATTATCTTGTGGGTATTCTTCGATTTGTGAATAATTATTTACCTGGGTATGCCCCCCATTTTGGGTATAGTCTCTCTGCGCCTCAGCCTGTGTTGGGGGAGGGGCAGAGTTAAAACTTTGTGGGATGGCCTGTTTTCTCGGGCCACCTCCGCATAGGTTTTCTTTTTAGACTCCAAATTGAGGGGGCTAGGTGATACCCTAGTTTCTGCAACAATTTTGGGACTGGGTTTTGATTCCCTTTAAGCCCCCTGTTCACCAGACTGCTGAATAGAGTATATCTTTGTACTCTCTTTGATCAGCCAGTCTAATGAGCAGTGCTCATCAAAATCTCTAGCTAAATTAACTTTGATGTGCGCGGGCAATGCTTTGAAAAATAAATTCACAAATTCTGGGCATTCAAATATGGGATAATCTTCAGCCATACTGTACGCATTCTTCAGTACAGAAAGTAATTATATAGGGCTTTGGTTTGCACTACATTTTAAACCGTATACAGCTATTTTTGCTGCAGTTTTAGTGCGATATTGCCCAAATTCTTTTCTGCACTGTCGTTTTGTCTCATTCCAGGAATGAATATTCATATCATTTAGTGAAGCAAAGAATTTGTGATATTTACCTTCAAATACCCAGGGCAGAAAGTCAATTTTTGACTGCTCACTTTTAACATTCATAATGGATAAAGCATTTTCAAAGGTCTCTAAGTGGTCAATTATAGAATTGGAGAACTTAGGTACTGCATCCTTTAAGAAAGTAATTATTTTAGGGGTGTCATATAATTTATTAGACATATCTTGGGATTTCCTAGGGGCCTTATTTTTGGGGTTGGAGTGTTCCCTATTTTCCCTTTTACTATGGGGAGACACCCTACATACATTATTATTATGTGGGCTATTTGGGTATCTAGCTCCGCCCTCTGACTCACTACTAGAGCTTTGCTCCCCCTCATCATTTGAGTTATAGCAGCTCCCTGAATTTATATTATGAGGTGACTGTCTATTTGGGAAATTTACTTCGGACTCAACAGAGGTCCTTAGCCTACATTCTTCCCTAATTTTCTGCATTTCATGCCTGATGCATTCTCTAAGAGAGTTAGAATTATCTGCATTATTCTCACTGCTGATAGAGGGGTTTTCAATATGGTGATATGACCTTTTTTAAATCACTTAATTCTCTCTGGCTTTGTGCGAGCTGTTTATTTAACTCTTGTATTTTTGCTAGTAAATTTAAGTTATGTTTATCTAAGGTGGCTATGTCTTGGACAAACTCATCAATTTTATTTTCGGCTATATTTAAATTTTCTTTGCATTTACGTGAAGAGTGAATACTATTTTCTAGCCCCTGCATTTGCAATTCCTTCTCTATGAGGTAGAGCGACATTTTGTCAATAATGCATATTACAAGGGGCCAAGATTTTAGTATTAGTTCGTCTCGCTTCTTGAGATTTTTGCATTGATTAAATTTTAATAATTCTTGGAATAATTCAGTTTTTCATTCCACCTTTCATCATCAATAGCAATATTTTTAGCCTTAATTTCAAGCATATCCATATAGTCATTTAATTCACCCACAATATTAAACCTCTCTTTAATGTGGCCTATAATGTCCATCTTAAGAATATTGCCTTGAGTAAGGGGTATTGTCGGTGAACAAATTTCAACTCTATGCACAGAATTAAGTGATTCACTTCTGGTTACAGACATTATTATATTGGCTTAGTATTTAGTTAAATTAAAACGCTAATACAATTTTGTCCAATAAGAGAAAAAATATATATATATTTTCAAAAATATTAATATTAATTTTGAAATATGAAAATGAATATTTCAAAAAAAATTAAAAAAAATATATTTTCAAAATATTAATATTAATCTTAAAATATGAAAATCAATATTTCAATTTTTTTAAAAAAATTATATTTTCAAAAATATTATTATTAATCTTGAAATATGAAATTCAATATTTAAAAAAAAAATATTTTTATATTTTCAAAAATATTAATATTAATTTTGAAATACGAAAATCAATATTTCAATTTTTAAAAAAAAATTAAAATTTAATATTCTTTTTTTTTATAATAATTTCTATTTACTACAAATATATCATATCAATATGATAAATAATAATAAAATATCAGCAGTGCCTCCAAATAATATGTCAATATATGGCTGGGTTATAACACAATATATTTGATAATTATTCTTTAAAATAAAACCCCAATAAAATGCATATACGAAACAATAAATTTAATGCAAAATTCCTAAATTCTTTATATTAGTTAAAATTTATAGACACATTGAAATATATTTGTAGAAAACCAGATATGAATCAATACTATACACGTTTAAATTATTAAAATATGCTATGCAAAGATCATAAAATTTACCTTATTTATTCACAATTGAATTGCATTAAAATACCACAATAAAATACCAAGATATGAGCCACTAACATTCAGATTGGTACAATTAAGTTATTATACAATTCTAATTAGAACACCAGAAGTATATATATATTCTTAAGGTAAACAGTCAGTTTAAATGCCAATTTATCTAAGCTGAAATAAATCCTTAATTACTTACAATTCAGACCAATTCTAAAATATATATATATATATATATATATATATATATATATATATATACTTGCAAAGATAAATTACTTAGCACTAAGGATTAGTTTTAAAATATACAGGCTATGAAATACAAGGTTAAATTACAATATATTCCTTTAAATCTGTTAACTACAGCAACAATGGATGTTTGTTTTAAACATTACCTATATAACCAAATCGATATTCAGCTTCCAATATTCTTTGTTTCATCTCATATGAAAATAAGTGTATTTGCAAATATGGATCATAAAAAGGTAGCCCAATCTTGCTTATAGTAACTGTATTTCAACGCAGCCAATTTTTTAGTTACCTGTCCTCCAGCAAAATCAGTAGCCTTTTTTGCATACAGCTTATATTGTCCTAATCATTGATGAAACAATATGGGAGGCCCTTTGGAGCTGAACATCTCATTGGTTAACTTGGGAGATGTCTCCCTTTTGTTAACAGTCAAATCTTTTGGCTGTAATTCTCGCGTCACAACACCGGGGGCAGCAGACAGAGACAAACAGTTTCATTCAATTGTTTCTATACAGTAAAAACATTTCTTTAAAAATGTTTTATTTAAAATACTATAATTTCTTTATATTAATAAGTTACATGTTCAAATACACATGGGTCACCCAGTATCATTTTCTCTAATCATTTTAAGATCACACATGAACATATTCCACTTATAATATATAAAAAAATCCATTTAAAATAGCATTTGATTATTTCCCCATATTCATACAAAAACCGCAGCATATTTCACATTCAGTGCACTTTCTGAATGCATAGATTGATGCCCATGACCAATTGTTGTCTGCAACACAAAGAAATAATTGTTAGAAATGTTAAACATTCATATATCTATTTGCAATATTTATCAATCTCAGCAAATATTTATCTAATATGAATGCTATTTGTCACTGCTTCTTAGGTCCACAATCTCCCATATTCATGTGTTTCCAAAAATACAGAGGTTAAGACATTTTGAAATTTTTGTCTGAATATTTATTTGAGTATTCCCTTATATGAAGATTATATAGATAATTTCTTTTGCAAGATTTTTTTTTATATTATTTTCTTTATGTTACACAGAGACTTGAAATGCCAATTTGTCTGGGATCTGCACATGGGAAACTCTGCAGGGGATAATTCACATTTATGTGACATAATCCATTTCTTCAGCTAAAAACTGGTTTTCCCTGTCTAATTGAGTTTCAAACAGAAATCCTCAGTTTATCACTGCATGGGGTCATCTATCTGATAATCTTGTTCTCATATGTCCTGTTAATCAGGGAAGGGAATCATCACGTTTGATCCAAGATTTACAATATACAAAATATAGATGGCCATTTCTTTTAAAGCAATTTGCCTTTCTTTGAAATGACTGATGGCCAAATGTTTTAGATCCAGAAGAAAGGGTCAGTGACAATCTGATAGGGATTTCAGCTTCACACCCAGGAAATGTTTATTTTGAAGTTTTTGCCTGTCTTGGAAATGACTGCTTGAGCTAATTAGATCAAAGAAATGTTTCATTTCTTTGTTCTCATTTGGATGCATGGTAACCAAGATGAAGGGGGGTGTATCACCCAGCCAAAACTATCTCACATTGGATTTTTAGCTACAAAATGAAATATCAAATATCTGATATATCTGTAGCTTATTTAATGTTATTTACAGGTACCCTGACAAGGCCCTTTTAAGGGCTATTGGTAGTTTATTGTAGGCTATTTTTTTTATTTTGGGGGGCTTTTTATTTTTATAGGGCTATTAGATTAGGTGTAATTGTTTTTATTTTGGATAATTTCGTTTGTTATTTTTCGTAATTTAGTGTTTGTTATTTTTTGTAATTTAGTACTTTTATTTTTTGTAATTTTAGATTAATTTAGTAGTGTTAGGATTTTTTGTGTAATTTAGTTTTTTTAATTTGTAGTTATTTTAATTTTATTAATAATAGTTGTTAGGTTAATTTATAGTTTCAACTTAGTTTTTTTTTAATTTCACAGGTAAATTTTTATTTATTTTAAGATAGGGATATTTTAATTTTAATTTAAAGTTAGGGGGTTGTTAGGTTTAGGGGTTAATAGTTAAGTTTAGTTTTTTTGCAATGTGGGGGGGTGGCAGTTTAGGGGTTAATAGGTTTATTTAGTAGAGATGATGTGGGAGGCCAGAGGTTTAGGGGTTAATAACTTTATTTAGTGGCGGTGATGTCGGGGAGCGGCAGAATAGGGGTTAATATCTTTATTATAGTGTAGGCGATGTTGGGGTATGGGGGAATAGGGGTTAATAACTTTATTATAGTGTGGGTGATATCGGGAGCGGCAGATTAGGGGTTAATACATTTATTTAGGTGGCTGCGATGTCGGGAGTGGCAGATTAGGGGTTAATAACTTTATGTAGGTGTTGGCGATGTCAGGGCCAGCAGATTAGGGGGGTTTAGACTTGCGGTTTATGTTAGGATGTTAGGTTTAAATGTAACTTTTTTCCCCATAGACATCAATGGGGTTGCATTACGGCGATCACCATTCTGCACTTCAGGTGTTAGTTTTTTTTCTAATACACTCTCCCCATTGATGTCTATGGGAAAAGCATGCACGAGCACGTCAACGCAGCCCTTGGATTCCACGCACAAGGCGGCATTTTAAAAACTTGTAATGGCAGTGCTATGGAGGGTGAAATAATGCAACTTTTGTTGCGTTCGTTTCGCACCCTCTATAGTGCAAAACTTGTAATCTAGGTGTATATTCTTACAAGACCATTGTATTCATGATATGGCCTAACCAAGTAATAGTAGAAATAATAGTGCAATCCTTCCAATTATGCGCTATAAATGCTAGACATGTGCGATTCGTTTCGTTCTGAATCTAATTTTGGACGAATTCGCAAAATTCAGAGATTTGAATCGATTAAAATTTCTGAATTACCTTAGCAACGAAACTAAACGAATCCGAATGCATTTGTAACTAATAAATCCAAATTAGTTTGGATGTATTCGAATAGCCATGGACTAATCACAATTCAGTATAACAATTAAATTTAGTGAGATAGAACAGTGAAATAATTCCGTGTAACTTGGAACCATCTGAATCAACATAACACATACCGAACTTCCGAATTTACTAATCGATCTGAAACAAATACATCTGAATGCATTAAAATGCAGTCAAATCTATCCGAATCAGAAACTAATGCATTTGAATGTATCTGAATTTGAAACAATCCGAACCGAAATGCGCAATCGGTCCGAAACGAACCAAAACAATTTTTTTCCGATGTGCACATGTCTAATAAATGCTCTTGCTAAGTTGATAAGGAATTGGGTGAGCCTTACACAAAGTTTACTGGGAAAATTATGTGGTAGATTTAAATGAGCCATAGTGGGGTCTAGGGTGCCCAAAACTATTTTCAAAACGTTTCCACCTTATTCCAGAATGGACATAAGTTAGGACAATAACCCCAATTATGAAGCATAGTGCCTGATTCACTGCATACCCTCCAGCATCTTCCATTTGCATTGGGAAACATGCTTTTCAGGTACACTGGGGGTAGGTACCACCATGACATGATCTAGTAATTTAGCTCCATAAATTTGGGAGAAGTGGAGGATTTAAAAGTGTTAGAGTATATTTTATGCCTCTGCTGCTCCTAGATCCTACCTAACTCTCTTTGCCAGCTATGAATGAAGGAAGAAGGGATCTGTTTGGTCACCCCAATAAGGTTCTCCTTGCCAGAAATAAGGAATGTCTAAGGGGATATTCTGGGTGCACAACTGCTCAAAGTAGGTGACAAATTGTGTTAGGTCTTTTTTTTAAGGAGAATGAAAAAGGTGTTGTAAATGGTTGTATTTCATCCAATTTTTATAGAATATCCCAGGTGAACTGCCCCACCCACCCACCATGTCAATCAAATGCTTACCTTTTCTGTATTTGTTGAAACTGGTGACATTGTGGATCTCAAGGTAGGGTTATCTTTTTTAAAATTGTATTCCAAAGGTTTTGAAATAGATGAAGTTGTTTAATAAGGGTTGGTCTGCATTTGTTAGGAAGCCATCAAAAAGTCCCAACCATTGACGCTTGTAGAATATGTGAGTGGTTTGAAATCGATTCCTTCAAACTACTATTTATATGTCAGTCTGATACCTTTATAAACCGATGGCATGATAGTATGATTTGAAATGTGGAAAACTCAGCCCCTCTTCCCTTAGTGGTCATGAAACTCTGAATTTGATTTACAAATAAATGGGTGAGGGAAATAGGGAATGCTTGAGGGATATACAGAATACGTGGAAGTATATTAATCTTCAAAGTTTTAATTCTATCCCACCATGAGAAAGACACCCCTTCCATACACCCGAATCCTTGATACTGTTCAAAATATGAACGTAATTCAGTTAAAATAATTTGCACAGATTTGGAGTAATGCAAGTTCCAAGATACTTTAACGTTTTGAGGCTGGTATAGTCAGGAAGCCATTCGTCAGGTGAGGGGTCATGTGGCATGTTAATGTTTAGGATCTCAGATTTTTTGTTGTTTAATAAATTCTTCTGAATTCTTTAAACTCCTGCTTGTCATGTTCACTCTCTTCACCTGTACCTTTAACTCTGGAGCTCCTCCCTCAACCTCATGCCTACAAGTAGCCAACCCATTCATCTTCACTTTGTTTGGAAAATCGCAAAGCATTTGTGAATTACTGCCATGGCTCTCTTGTGCTCCTTAGCATACAGCGTTAACGTTCCTCCAGGCTCCAGCTGAACCCGATCTTTATTCTGGATCTCCCTAAAGCTTGCTGCCAGTTCCTACCTGGTTAACCGAATCCTCAGTTGAATCATATCCTCTGATTAAACTTTGGAGTTCAAAGTTCAAAGAATTCAGAAGAATTTATTAAACAACAAAAAATCTGAGATCCTAAACATTAACACGCCACATGACCCCTCACCTGACGAATGGCTTCCTGACTACACCAGCCTCAAAGAGGCTGAATTCTTTGAACTCCTGCTTGCCTACAAGTAGCCAACCCATTCATCTTCACTTTGTTTGGAAAATCGCAAAGCATTTGTGAATTACAGCCATGGCTCTCTTGTGCTCCTTAGCATACAGCGTTAACGTTCCTCCAGGCTCCAGCTGAACCTGATCTTTATTCTGGATCTCCCTAAAGCTTGCTGCCAGTTCCTACCTGGTTAACCGAATCCTCAGTTGAATCATATCCTCTTATTAAACTTTGGAAGCGATCAACAGAATTACAGGTAGTAACCTTACATCTCAGACTTTACCTCTGTCAGCTCCGCCTCCTGTTTCTATCCCTACCGGAGCTCCTCACTAACAAGCTGTGCACACTGTCCTTCCAATCCGCCTGCCATCAGCCGCTCTTCAGAACAGGACTCTTAATTCTACTACACTCGTCTGGGTAAAACTTTTTCAATTCTATATAAATAAGGCAAGAAATAACACTTCTCCTTCTTATCCCCGATGTCTCCTTCCAGGAATAGAGGAAATACATGAGTTAATTCTTCTGATACAACCTCCGGCTGAGCTCTGAATTTGCATCTGTCTCTGACAACAAAGTTAACACAGGTCTGTGTGTTTTCTCATTTGATTCTTTTATTTCATTATGCTTGGAGGGATTTAATTGACTTTACGCTGCTCTAAGAGACAATGGGAATTTGCATAATATAACTATAATTACTTTATGCATAAAATCTTTATTATAATCTGCTATATTGGTGAACTTTACAGATCAGCTAATTTATTACTGGTCTATGGTTTCACTATTAGCTACAAATACTACTTAAATCCTAATATAATATCAAGGTAGGTTCAGGAAGGACATTGAGTAAACTCACTCCTACTAGACTGATGGGGAATCAGTTTAAGTGTTGCACTGCTTGACTTCTGGAATAGAGATAAAAGGGGAGGTATGGGTTAACAGAATATAATCTGCATAAAGAGAGACCTTATAATCATTTTGCCCAAGAGTGATCCCCTAGATTTTTTGGTTTTGCCTAATACGGGTAGCTAGAACCACCATGCTTACAAATAAAGGGTAGTGGTGAAGGTGAGCATCCTTGCCTTCTTCCATTGGCTAGGGGATAGAAGTCCATTGACTCTGATTTTTGCCATGGGGGATTGATAGAGGCACTTAGTTTGATGCAACCTGCACTCTCCCAAGTCCAGCTTCCTTAAGACAGCTAACAAAAAAATCCAATCAAAATTATCAAATGCCTTTTCCACATCAGTTATAAGTAGAACTGTCCTTAAGTCCTTACAGTTTACGTAATTCATTAATTGGAGTACACAAAGGGTGTTGTTACGTGCCTCTCTGCTAAGTACAAATCCTGCTTGATCTACGTGTATACAATATTTTTATATGTCCATTTTCTGAGGCACCAGCTCCTGCTGAGCATGTGCAAGAAGTCACAGTATATATACATATATCCATTTTGTGACTGGCTAATGGCTGCCACATGATGCAGAGGGAAGAAAAATGCAACTAACTTTTACATTTGTAAGAAAAAAATCTACTCATTTGAAATTCAGACTAAAGGCTCCATGTACGAAGCAGCGTAAGCTGCTCCGAAAACCCTTGTGGGGCAGGTTTGCCGCATTAGACTACTGCTTCTTACACTCTTTGCCACCTCAGAGGTAATTGACAGACCCTTCTCTTGGGCGATTGGTCGCACGAGAGAAGGGGCAGGCATTACACGCTCATTGGCCCGAATGCAGCAAGGTGTGCAGAGAACTTCTCAAGTTGAGAAGCTTGTCCGCATGCTGCTTAACACATGGTGCCCTAAGTGCGTGTCCTTTGTATTTTTATTATGTAATTGTTAATTTTGCAATTCTACTGTATTTAATGGTCCTTAACTTTCAAAAGTTTGACTTTGCTACATGCCTAACAGTGTCCTGAAAGCTTGCAACTGTATCCCCTATTAATTTACTATTAACGGTATCACTTGTACATCACTTTTGTTATTTTCTTAAAAAAATATTTTTACTTTTAACTTTTAAAAGAAAGGTTTCTATGCCAAAGCAGCTCAAAGCTGGATGCTGTAAATTGTATTTCTTTTCGATTGATTCATTGATTAAGACTTTTTAGTCTGTCATCATTTAGACTTGTGAGCAATTTTCCATTTCAGAAGATTTACAGTATAATCCTTTGTTGATTAGTATGACTGTTTGGAACAGTCTTATAATCCTTTTAATATCATTGTAAGCAGAGCTCATCTATATTCAGTTAGTTTACCTTAAAATTGCAGAGCATGCGATTTTAAGCAACTTTCTAATTTACTCCTATTATCAATTATTCTTCGCTCTCTTAGTATCTTTATTTGAAAAAGCAGAAATGTAAGCTTACGAGCCGGCCCATTTTTGGTTCAGGACCCTGGGTAGCGCTTGCTGATTGGTGGCTACTTGAACTGCAAAAATATATATATGTCTATATATGTGTACATATGTATTTATGCTCTTGGGTCTCCCTAAGAGTAATGGGGGAAACCAGACGTGGACTCCTTTCACACATACGCTTAGAAAGATACAACTGCACCTCACTGACGAGGCCCACAGAAGGCTGATACGATCATCTGGGGTTGTTGTTTCTCTTGTTCAGAGAGGAATTGCCTGGTATTTTGGAGCTGGACTGTCATTGGGCAGGATCAGACTGATATGCTCTAGGATATTTTTTCTCTGTGAAAAGGCATCAACGTGTGCTAAAAGAGTATGCACCCTGAGTGGCACTGAAAATAAACAAGCATGGAAGTTATTTTAGCTTTGTTCTATCTCAGGAGTGCGTCTCTCTCTCTCTTTTGATATATATATATGTATGTATGTGTTTATATGTGTATATATGTCTGTAAATACATATATACACATTCAAATACATATGTACACACACATAAATATATATATATATACATATATATATACATATATATACATACATATATACATTTTTTACATATGTATATATATATATATATGTATCTCTATGTTAAAGCCCTTTGCCTGCCCTTTTTTTTACACCTGAGACCTCATATCTTTGAGCCTTTATAACGTTTTTGTGCAACATCTTCTTTAATCATTTTTATTAGATGGTGTTATTATGAGTGTAACTGTACTTTGTAATGTATGTTTGATTGTTTTGCGAAACAGTTAACCAGGGCTCTGAGGTTGCGTTAACCCAACGTGCGTTAACTTCAATTGCGCTCAAGCGATCGTGTTTACTTTCAACTTGTAATATGAGCAGAAAACCTGACGCGCAAACAATCGTAATAAACCCATTATTGGTTACACTTAACTGTTTATGCTCCACTCGTAATCTGGCCCTAAATAAGTACTAGAATGAAGCATTCAAAGAAAAGATTAGTCTGAGAATAACATGTAGATGGATTATTTTTTAAGTTGAGTTTAATTAGTTGTTATAATAACAAAATAAGTGTAAAGTTTTACGGCTAAATCACGAGTTTGGTGTTAGCCTTAAAAAGCAGCATTAAGGGGTCCTAACGCTGCTTTTTAACACCCGCTGGTATTACGAGTCTGACAGGTACAGGTGTACCGCTCACTATTCTTCCGCGACTCGAGGCTACCGCAAATCCCCTTACGTCAATTGCGTATCCTATCTTTTTAATGGGATTTGCCTAACGCTGGTATTACGAGTCTTGGAAGAAGTGAGCGGTACAGCCTCTATCTCCAAGACTCCTACCGCATTTAAAATTCAGTAGTTAAGAGTTTTATGGGCTAACGCCGGAACATAATGCTCTTAACTAAAGTGCTACAAAGTACACTAACACCCATAAACTACCTATTAACCCCTAAACCAAGGCCCCCCCCCCACATCGCAAACACTATAATAATTTTTTTTAACCCCTAATCGCCGCCACTTTAATAAATGTATTAACCCCTAAACCGCTGCACATCCGCCTCGCAAAATCTGCCGTCCCTAACATCGCCGACACCTATCTACATTTATTAACCCCTAATTTGCGTACCCCAACGTCGCCGCTACTAAACCTAAGTCTAACCCCCCTAACTTAAATATAATTTAAATTAAACGAAAGAAATTTACTAAAATTAAATAAATTATTCCTATTTAAAACTAAATACTTACCAATAAAATAAACCCTAATATAGCTACAATATAACTAATAGTTACATTATAGCTATTTTAGGATTTATCTTTATTTTACAGGCAACTTTATATTTATTTTAACTAGGTACAATAGTTATTAAATAGTTATTAACTATTTAATAACTACCTAGCTAAAATAAATACAAAATTACCTGTAAAATAAATCCTAAACTAAGTTACAATTACACCTAACACTACTCTATAAATAAATTAAATTAAACTAATTACAATTAAATTAAATAAACTAAATTATAGAAAACATCCCCCCACTAAATTACAGAAAATAAAAAAGAATTACAAGAATTTAAAACTAATTACACCTACTCTAATCCCCCTAATAAAATAAAAAAGCCCCCCAAATAATAAAATTCCCTAGCCTATACTAAATTACAAATAGCCCATAAAAGGGCCTTTTGCGGGGCATTGCCCCAAAGTAATCAGCTCTTTTACCTGTAAAAAAAACGAAACAATTACAACCCGCCACCCACATATCCCTACTCTAAAACCCACCCAATCACCCCTTAAAAAACCTAACACTAACCCCCTGAAGATCACCGTACCTTGAGCCGTCTTCACCCAGCCGGGCACAAGTGGTCCTCCATACGGCAGAAGTCTTAATCCGATCGGGGCAGAAGAGGTCCTCCAGATGGCAGAAGGCTTCATCCAGGCTGCATCTTCTATCTTCATCCTTCATTGAAGTTCAATCCGATTGGCTAATCCAATCAGCCAATAGAATGTGAGGTCAATCCTATTGGCTGATTGGATCAGCCAATCGGATTGAACTTCAATCCGATTAGCTGATAGCATCAGCCAATCGGATTTTTCCTACCTTAATTCCGATTGGCTTATAGAATCCTATCAGCCAATCGGAATTCGAGGGACGCCATCTTGGATGACGTCATTTAAAGGAACCTTCATTCTTCGTTAGGACTTCGATTGAAGAGGATGCTCCGCATCGGCTGGATGGAAGATGGACTCGCTCAACGCCGGAAGGATGAAGATAGAAGATGCAGCCTGGATGAAGCCTTCTGCTGTCTGGAGGACCTCTTCTGCCCCGATCGGATGAAGACTTCTGCCGTATGGAGGACCACTTGTGCCCAGCTGGGTGAAGACGGCTCAAGGTAGGGTGATCTTCAGGGGTTAGTGTTAGGTTTTTTAAGGGGGGATTGGGTGGGGAGTAGAGTGAGAGTGTTTGTGGTGGGTTGTAATGTTGGGGGGTATTGTATTTTTTTTTACAGGTAAAAGAGCTGATTACTTTGGGGCAATGCCCCGCAAAAGGCCCTTTTAAGGGCTATTTGTAATTTAGTATAGGGTAGGGATTTTTATTATTTTGGGGGGCTTTTATATTTTATTATGGGGATTAGATTAGGTGTAATTAGTTTAAAATTCTTGTAATTCTTTTTTTATTTTCAGTAATTTAGTGTTTTGTTTTTTTTCGTAATTTAGTTTATTTCATTTAATTGTAATTAGTTTAATTTAATTTAGTTAATTTATTTATTTATAGAGTAGTGTTAGGTGCAATTGTAACTTAAGTTAGTATTTATTTTACAGGTAATTTTGTATTTATTTTAGCTAGGTAGTTATTAAATAGTTAATAACTATTTAATAACTATTATACCTAGTTAAAATAAATACAAAGTTGCCTGTAAAATAAATATAAATCCTAAGCTAGCTACAATGTAATTATTAGTTATATTGTAGCTATCTTAGGCCTAGATTTGGAGTTTGGCGTTAGCCGTGAAAACCAGCGTTAGAGGCTCCTAACGCTGGTTTTAGGCTAACTCCGGTATTTGAAGTCATTCAAAAAAGGGTCTAACGCTCACTTTTCAGCCGCGACTTTTCCATACCGCAGATCCCCTTACGTCAATTGCGTATCCTATCTTTTCAATAGGATTTTTCTAACTCCGGTATTTAGAGTCGTGTCTGAAGTGAGCGTTAGAAATCTAACGACAAAACTCCAGCCGCAGAAAAAAGTCAGTAGTTAAGAGCTTTCTGGGCTAACACCGGTTCATAATGCTCTTAACTACTGTGCTCTAAAGTACACTAACACCCATAAACTACCTATGTACCCCTAAACCGAGGTCCCCCCACATCGCCGCCACTCGATTACATTTTTTTAACCCCTAATCTGCCGACCGCCACCTACATTATACTTATGTACCCCTAATCTGCTGCCCCTAACACCGCCGACCCCTGTATTATATTTATTAACCCCTAATCTGCCCCCACAACGTCGCCCCGCCAGCTACCTACAATAATTAACCCCTAATCTGCCGACCGCAAAGCGCCGCCACCTACATTATAGCTATGTACCCCTAATCAGCTGCCCCTAACACCGCCGACCCCTATATTATATTTATTAACCCCTAATCTGCCCCCCTCAACGTCGCCTCCACCTGCCTACACTTATTAACCACTAATCTGCCGAGCGGACCGCACCGCTACTATATTAAAGTTATTAACCCCTAATCCGCCTCACTAACCCTATAATAAATAGTATTAACCCCTAATCTGCCCTCCCTAACATCACCGACACCTAACTTCAATTATTAACCCCTAATCTGCCGACCGGAGCTCACCGCTATTCTAATAAATGTATTAACCACTAAAGCTATGTCTAACTCTAACACTAACACCCCCCTAAATTAAATATAATTTTAATCTAACGAAATAAATTAACTCTTATTAAATAAATTATTCCTATTTAAAGCTAAATACTTACCTGTAAAATAAACCCTAATATAGCTACAATATAAATTATAATTACATTGTAGCTATTTTAGGATTAATATTTATTTTACAGGCAACTTTGTAATTATTTTAACCAGGTACAATAGCTATTAAATAGTTAAGAACTATTTAATAGTTACCTAGTTAAAATAATAACAAAATTACCTGTAAAATAAATCCTAACCTAAGTTACAATTAAACCTAACACTACACTATCAATACATTAATTAAATACAATATCTACAAATTACTACAATGAAATAAACTAACTAAAGTACAAAAAATAAAAAAGAACTAAGTTACAAAAAATAAAAAAATATTTACAAACATAAGAAAAATATTACAACAATTTTAAACTAATTACACCTACTCTAAGCCCCCTAATAAAATAACAAAGCCCCCCAAAATAAAAAATGCCCTACCCTATTCTAAATTACTAAAGTTCAAAGCTCTTTTGAGCACAGAGAGACAAGCCGCTGCAAATGCGGAAGTTCCGGCTGGGTCCGTGAGCTGAGGCAGAGGCGGAGTGTTACAGGTACTACACAGGTCACAAGGGGTGCATGCTGTTGGTTAACGGCCGGTGTAGCCGAAAAAGATTGAAAGTACAAAAAGGAAACACAGCAGCACTGGTGCAAGGAAAATCCAGGGCCAAAAAAGTAAAACAAAATTTACCTTTATTAGAACGATTTACATAAGTACACAAATGAGCTTCCCTGACTAGTTTCGTGCTCACCAGAGCCCTATGATTAAGTGCTCTGGTGAGCACGAAACTAGTCAGGGAAGCTCATTTGTGTACTTATGTAAATCGTTCTAATAAAGGTAAATTTTGTTTTACTTTTTTGGCCCTGGATTTTCCTTGCACCAGTGCTGCTGTGTTTCCTTTTTGTACTTTCAAAGCTCTTTTACCTTACCAGCCCTGAACAGGGCCCTTTGCGGGGCATGCCCCAAGAAGTTCAGCTCTTTTGCCTGTAAAAAAAAAACATACAATACCCCCCCCAACATTACAACCCACCGCCCACATACCCCTAATCTAACCCAAACCCCCCTTAAATAAACCTAACACTAAGCCCCTGAAGATCTTCCTACCTTGTCTTCACCATACCAGGTTCACCGATCGGTCCAGAAGAGCTCCTCCGATGTCCTGATCCAAGCCCAAGCGGGGGGCTGAAGATGTCCATGATCCGGTAGAAGTCTTCATCCAAGCGGGGCAGAAGAGGTCTTCCATCTGATTGAAGTCTTCATCCAAGCGGGGCAGAAGAGGTCTTCCATCTGATTGAAGTCTTCATCCAGGCGGCATCTTCTATCGACATCCATCTGGAGCGGAGCGGCAGCATCCTGAAGACCTCCGACACGGAACATCCATCCTGGCCGACGACTGAATGAAGAATGACGGTTCCTTTAAATGACGTCATCCAAGATGGCGTCCCTCGAATTCCGATTGGCTGATAGGATTCTATCAGCCAATCAGAATCAAGTTCAATCCGATTGGCTGATCCGATCAGCCAATCAGATTGAGCTCGCATTCTATTGGCTGTTCCGATCAGCCAATAGAATGCGAGCTCAATCCACGTCGGAGGTCTTCAGGATGCTGCCGCTCCGCTCCAGATGGATGTCGATAGAAGATGCCGCCTGGATGAAGACTTCAATCAGATGGAAGACCTCTTCTGCCCCGCTTGGATGAAGACTTCAATCAGATGGAAGACCTCTTCTGCCCCGCTTGGATGAAGACTTCTACCGGATCATGGACATCTTCAGCCCCCCGCTTGGGCTTGGATCAGGACATCGGAGGAGCTCTTCTGGACCTTTCGGTGAACCTGGTATGGTGAAGACAAGGTAGGAAGATCTTCAGGGGCTTAGTGTTAGGTTTATTTAAGGGGGGTTTGGGTTAGATTAGGGGTATGTGGGTGGTGGGTTGTAATGTTGGGGGGGGTATTGTATGTTTTTTTTTTACAGGCAAAAGAGCTGAACTTCTTGGGGCATGCCCCGCAAAGGGCCCTGTTCAGGGCTGGTAAGGTAAAAGAGCTTTGAACTTTAGTAATTTAGAATAGGGTAGGGCATTTTTTATTTTGGGGGGCTTTGTTATTTTATTAGGGGGCTTAGAGTAGGTGTAATTAGTTTGTAAATATTTTTTTATTTTTTGTAACTTAGTTCTTTTTTATTTTTTGTACTTTAGTTAGTTTATTTCATTGTAGTAATTTGTAGATATTGTATTTAATTAATGTATTGATAGTGTAGTGTTAGGTTTAATTGTAACTTAGGTTAGGATTTATTTTACAGGTAATTTTGTTATTATTTTAACTAGGTAACTATTAAATAGTTCTTAACTATTTAATAGCTATTGTACCTGGTTAAAATAATTACAAAGTTGCCTGTAAAATAAATATTAATCCTAAAATAGCTACAATGTAATTATAATTTATATTGTAGCTATATTAGGTTTTATTTTACAGGTAAGTATTTAGCTTTAAATAGGAATAATTTATTTAATAAGAGTTAATTTATTTTGTTAGATTAAAATTATATTTAATTTAGGGGGGTGTTAGTGTTAGGGTTAGACTTAGCTTTAGGGGTTAATACATTTATTAGAATAGCGGTGAGCTCCGGTAGGCAGATTAGGGGTTAATAATTGAAGTTAGGTGTCGGCGATGTTAGGGAGGGCAGATTAGGGGTTAATACTATTTATTATAGGGTTAGTGAGGCGGATTAGGGGTTAATAACTTTATTATAGTAGCGGTGCGGTCCGCTCGGCAGATTAGGGGTTAATAAGTGTAGGCAGGTGGAGGCGACGTTGTGGGAGGCAGATTAGGGTTAATAAATATAATATAGGGGTCGGCGGTGTTAGGGGCAGCAGATTAGGGGTACATAAGGATAATGTAAGTAGCGGCGGTTTACGGAGCGGCAGATTAGGGGTTAAAAATAATATGCAGGGGTCAGCGATAGCGGGGGCGGCAGATTAGGGGTTAATAAGTGTAAGGTTAGGGGTGTTTAGACTCGGGGTACATGTTAGGGTGTTAGGTGCAGACTTAGGAAGTGTTTACGCATAGCAAACAATGGGGCTGCGTTAGGAGCTGAACGCGGCTTTTTTGCAGGTGTTAGGTTTTTTTTCAGCTCAAACAGCCCCATTGTTTCCTATGGGGGAATCGTGCACAAGCACGTTTTTGAAGCTGGCCGCGTCCGTAAGCAACTCTGGTATCGAGAGTTGAAGCTGCGTTAAATATGCTCTATGCTCCTTTTTTGGAGCCTAACGCAGCCTTTATGTGGACTCTCAATACCAGAGTTATTTTTATGGTGCGGCCAGAAAAAAGCCGGCGTTAGCTACGCGGGTCCTTACCGACAAAACTCTAAATCTAGCCGCTAGTGTTTATTTTATCGGTAAGTATTTAGTTTTAAATAGGAATAATTTATTTAATTGTAGTTATTTTATTTAGATTTATTTAAATTATATTTAAATTAGGGGGGTGTTAGGGTTAGGGTTAGACTTAGGTTTAGGTGTTAATAAATGTATTATAGTGGCGGCGACGTTGGCGGAGGCAGATAAGGGATTAATTAATTTAATATAGTTGCGGTGACGTTGGGGGGGAGATTAGGGGTTGATAACTATAATGTACGGTTCGGCGATGTTGGGTACAGCAGAATAGGGATTCATAGGTGTAATGTAGGTGGCGGCGGAGTCCGGAGCGGCAGATTAGGGGTTAATAAGTATAATGCAGGTGGCGGCGATGTCGGGGACGGCAGATTAGGGGTTAATAAGTGTAAGATTAGGGGTGTTTAGACTCGGGGTTCATTTTAGGGTGTTAGGTGCAGACATAACTTTTATTTTCCCATAGGAAACAATGGGGCTGCGTTAGGAGCTGAACGCTGCTTTTCTGCAGGTGTTAGGTTTTTTTTTTTCACCCAGCTCAGCCCCATTGTTTTCTATGGGGAAATCGTACACGAGCATGTTTTGACTGCTTACCGCTACCGTAAGCAACGCTGGTATCGAGGTGAGATGTGGAGCTAAATTTTGCTCAACGCTCACTTTTCTAAGGCTAACGCTCAGCTTGCAGAATACTCGTAACACCAGCGTTGTCTTAATGGAGCGGTAAGAAAAAAAGCACCGCACAGCCTTACCGACAAAACTCGTGATCTAGGCATTAGTGTCTATAAAACAACCGGTGCTGCCATGTTGTAACCTAGGTTTTCTCTCTGCTGTGGCCAATTAGAGAGAGGTATAAATAGGTCACTAGAGTGTGCAGCGAATGGGAACTATTTAACAAAGGTCTATCGGACCTGATCCGACAGTGCGGATCAGGTCCGATAGACCTTGATGAATGCGGAGAGCAATACCCTCTCGATATTCAGCATTGCACCAGCAGCTCTTGTGAGCTGCTGATGCAACACCGCCCCCTGCAGATTCGCGGCCAATTGGCCGCCAGCAGGGAGGTGTCAATCAACCCGATCATACTCAATCGGATTGAATTGCGGCGATGTCTATCCGCCTGCTCAGAACTTGATGCAGGCTCGCCAGAAACACGGGCCCTCAAGCTCCATCCAGAGCTTGATAAATGGGCCCCAATGACTGTATGAAATATAACAGCGTTCTGCACTTCCACTTCTAACTGGAACTGAAAAGCTCACAATTATCAGAATTGAATTACAGGAAAAGGAGACAAAATAAATAATTAAAATAATGTATATTGCAACGTTTTTTCATATATACAATTTATCATTTTATATTACCCTCTCAAAGTGTTTAATGACGTACTGGAGTCTGAAGGCGAGTTAAAAGGTAGGAGCTGTGACCGCACCAATAAGTTAGTAGTGTACCACTGGTTGGGGAAGCAATCAGCTGCTTCATGCATGGGCCTGTACAATATCCGTATAAGATGTATATTATGCCATAACCAAGCAGTGATATGATTTTATTCCTATACAACAATGTATTCGTTTGTTTATCATCTTTATCTTTATCTTGGTTGTATAGTACAAGGAAGATAAAGCAAGCTGATAAACAAATAAATACATCTTTGTATGGAAAAAAACAAACTATATTACAGCTTGTTTATTGCTTAATATACACTTACATGGATATTGTACAAGCCCAGGCAGGCAGTAGGTGTGCTCTGTAAGTAGAGTGGCTTTTTGCAATTCTCTATTAGCCATAACATTTATATGTTTTTTGTTTTATCACATTCTCACTGACTTGTATGAATCAATATCAGAAGCAGAACTTGATATATATTTAAGCACTATTTTGATATACATAGTTTTTCTCATCTTGCATGTACACTGCCAGTGCCTGCCAGATATGGAATAATGCTGCAGGCGAGACAAGGCAAGCAAAGCTGCTGCAGGCAAGTTTTAGGGCCAATTACACCAGTAGTGAGTCAGTGACTAGTAGTGTGTGTTACAGTGTGCAGCAATAAGGGGACAACGGAGACCAGACCAAAGAAAACAGTTAAAGGCAACTTACTCAGTGTAAAAAATCCTAATAGAACAGCCATTAGAACTGTGAAGTCTTGACAGGCAAGGTGAAGGATGAGGGGGAGTGGGGGGGGGGGGGGGGAGGGGGCTGGATGTCCAGCACTGCTTTGATTTCCCTGCCTGTAATCATTTAGGTCCAGTCTACATTTCCTTTCTTGTTTTTATTTATTGTACCCCTTTTATAGCGCTGCAGAATCTGTTGGCGCATTACAAATAAAGATGATTATAATAATATCCCTTAAAGGGACATAATACTCATAGGCTAAATCACTTGAAACTGATGCAGTATAACTGTAAAAAGCTATTAGGGAAATATCACCTGAGCATCTCTGTAAAAAAGGAAGATATTTTACCTCACAATTTCCTCAGCTCAGCACAGTAAATTCTGTGTAAAACGTTATACTCAGCTGCTCCCAGCTGCAGGTAAAAAAAAAAAAAAAAAAATGAAGAAATGAACAGCAGCCAATCAGCATCAGTAGTGCTGAGGTCATGAACTCTTTTACTGTGATCTCATGAGATTTGACTTAACTCTCATGAGATTTCATTGTAAACTTCACTAAACTGAATAGGGAAATAACATGAGAGTGCACGAGGCTCATCCATTCAGCTGTCCCGGGACAGACATACTGATATGCTGCTTAGAAATCCTTTACAATGGGATGTGGCTACTGAGGAACTTTTGAGGTAAAATATCTTTCTTTTTTACATAGAGATGTTCAGGTGATATTTTCTAGTCAGCTTTTTACAGCTATGCTGCATCACTTTTGGGTATTATGACCCTTTAAGAGAGCTACAGATGAAACACGTGTTGGCCAGAGAGCGGAAGGAACTAAATATATCTCAATTCTTATGTGTGGACTGCTTTACCAGCTATTTTAAATGAATGGAAACAGAAGCTTCTAGCGCTGCCTATAACTAGGTGATGCTGTGTTATATTGAGCTGAAACTCTGCTCCCCTGTGAGTTTCTTTTGTTATAGAAGCATCTTACTTGGGAAATTATATGCTACACTATGAGCTAGATTGCAAGTGGTGCGCTGTTTCACGCAAGCGATATCGGGGTTTTTTCCGCGCATCGGAAATATTGTGCGAAGTTGAAAGTAAAAAATATGTCTATTTCCACTCCTCTTGTATCATGTGACAGTCATCAGGCAATCACAAATGCTTATACTTATAAATTCTGTGAATGCATGCACATGCTGAGTAGGAGATGGTGACTCAAAAAGTGTAAACATAAAAATACTGCGCCTTTTATGTTAATGGAAGTAAATTGGAAAGTTGTATCAAATTGCATTCTATGGGGCATATGTATCTTGTCCGCTGCACCTCGCTACACATCCATAAATGCCGACAGCATACGCTGTCAGCATTTATGATTGCACCAGCAGTTTTTGTGAACTGCTAGTGCAATGCCGCCCCCTGCAGATTCACGGCCAATCAGCCGCTAGCAGGGGGTGTCTATCAACCAGATCAGATTTGATCGGGTTGATTTCTGTCCACCACCTTAGAGTAGGCTGACAAGTTATAGATCAGCGGTCTGAAGGCTCGCCGGAAAAAAGTGGCATCAAGCTCCATACAGAGTTTGATAAATATGCCCCTATGTCTGAATCATGAACGTTTAATTTTCACCTGAGTGTCCCTTTAAACTACATGCAAATATGCTCTAAATCCATAATCAGCGGATAATAAGATGACCACTTATCCCTGCCTATTCACCATTATCACACCCTGTTGCTATTTTGTGTCTTTGAAGTAAGTGCCTTCCCCACAGTAGACATTTCTGTATATTCTCATATGTCCAGAATATAAAAATAGCTCCAAACGGTATCCCTCAGAGCAGGGACTTCCAGTTCTTACATGATAGGGAATCATAGGGATATGCTGTTTTACAAGCACAAAGCTGATTTTTGTAATTAGATCTCTCTCCATAAGTTTATTTTTCTACTGGAAAAAGATTATTGGAAGACACTTAATATGTCAGAGCTTTTTAAAGTAACAGATAGCTTGTTCATTAGCAACGCTAGGGCTGCTTGCAAGAGAGATCTCCTTATACTGGAAGGAATAACCTGTTGTATTAACATTTCCAGGCGGCAGCCCTTCCCAGACATTGATCTCCACGCTCTGAGAATTCCTGTGTTTGATCACCCACTGCAAAATCTGTCTGATTATTTTGACCAATGTGCAGATCTCATAGCGAGCACCATGGCCAGTGGGGGGAAATGTCTTGTTTACTGCAAGCATGGACGGAGCCGCTCTGCCACAATCTGTATCGCTTATTTGATGAAATACAAAAATCTGCAGCTCAGAGAAGCTTTCCAGGTATTTTAGATTTACGGCTCATTTATAATGTGTATTGTATATTTGAATGTAAATTCCCCCAATTCCATGCTAGTCTGCTACAACTTTTACATTAGATTGCAAGTCATTGTTTAAATGGACATACAATTCAAAATGTGATCCTCCATATAAGTATTTAACTAAGACAAATAAACTAACAATGCAAATTACATCATACATTCATTATTTATTCTGCCTGATTGTGCAGTTAAAAAAATGTAAAAAAGAAAAAAAACACAACTGAAATTGAGCTTGTCTCATTGACCCAAGAGAGGCTGGTACCTCAGTCTTTCTTCACTATGTGGATATTTCCATGACCCTGCAACATTCTACACAGTAAATGCCTAGATCAGGGCACAAGCTCATTTACTTGTGTTAGTGTCCCTAACAAGCGTAAATTCCAGAAGGATTTTCCAATGAGCAGTTCTTGATTTGTAAAACTTTGTAAATCATTTTAACAAAATCACTTCTTTTAAGACTTTGTATGCGGATGGTTTGCAGTTCTCAATTGCTGATTTAAAGGGACAGTCAAGTCCAAAATAAACTTTCATGATTCAAATAGGGCAGGTCATTTTAAACAACTTTCCAATTTACTTTTATCAACAATTTTGCTTTGTTCTCTTGGTATTCTTAGTTGAAAGTTAAACCTAGGAGGTTCATATGCTAATTTCTTAGACCTTGAAGGCCGCCTCTAATCTGAATGCATTTTGACAGTTTTTCACCACTAAAGTGCGTTAGTTCATGTGTTTCATATGGATAACATTGAGCTCACGCACGTGAAATTATCTAGGGGTGAGCACTGATTGGCTAAAGTGCAAGTCTCAAAAGATCTGAAATAAGGGGGCAGTTTGCAGAGGTTTAGATACAAGGTAATCACAGAGGTAAAAAAGTATATTATTATAACTGTGTTGGTTATGCAAAACTGGGGAATGGGTAATAAAGGGATTATCTATCTATTTAAACAACAAAAATTCTGATGTAGACTGTCCCTTTAAGCTATTCATATGTAAAAAAAATTGAATGTCCCTTTAACGTATCCAATAAATGTTCTCATCATTTATTAGTTTATTTGTCAAGGAATGGGGCATCTTAGTTTGTCTTGCACCACTCTAACAAAGCCCATTTTGGGCCTGAAATGCGTTAGCAAAATCTTTTAATCTTGTCACTTAAAGGCTTCCTCTTTCTTAGTGTTATAGCTGTTGGCCACGAAATCAGAGGGCTGGAAACTGGTATACTACCATCCCATAGTTTATGGGGAAGTTGATTTTGTACCTATATAGGATTAAATATTTTTGGAATCTTTATTTCTAATAATCATATTTTTAAAAATGAAGTCTATATAATACTTAGTAAAGCATTAAAGGGACATGATACTATAATGTTGAAGCACTTGAAAGTGATGCAGCATAGTTTTAAAAAGCTGACTAGAAAATATCACCTGAGCATTTCTATGTAAAAAAGGAATATATTTTACCCTAAAATGTCCTAAGTATTCATACTCCAGTGCAAAGAGACATTAAGCAGCCAATCAGGATGTTAGTTTTAGGACTTGGAATAAAGTGTGCATCTCACATCTGCAGGCACAGTGTCAGGGTTTTTTCCCTTTTTTGTTTGCCATGTGCTGCTGGCAGCCATTTTACTCACCTCTCTTGCTGACTCTGGTGCATACTGTGTGATGCTGCTCATTTCCTGCACTTCCCTTTATGGCCAGACTGGTGTACATCATCAGTGTGAGACAGGATGCAGTCTCAGAATTGTGATGTCATCACTTATTTTTTAAAGGGCCTCTGTTCAGTATGCTTTGCCCTTCTGTTGTCTCAGACCTGTTTGTGAGAGCTCCTGTGTATTACCTGGTTGTCTGACGTCCCTCCTGATTCCTGATCCCTGCCTTGTTCCTGACTCTGCTGTTCTCCTTGTTCCTGATTCCAGCTCGTCTGACTACTCGCTTTGGCTCCTGACTCGGCTCGTCTGACTATTCGCTTTGGCTCCTGACTCGGCTCGTCTGACTACCAGCTCTGGTTTTGATTCCTGGCTTGTTATTTGTTTTGTGGACTTTTTATTATTTTTTGCTATTAATAAAGGTGTGATTATTTTTGTACTTCTCGTCTCAGTCTGATTCCTGGCACCCTGACATTACACAAGGGACATGAATCCTGATGGTGCTAATAATCCACCTTTACCTGCCATAATTTCCAGGATGGATGAACATGATCACCGCTTGGATCAATTTGCACTAGCCCTGCAAACCCTGCTGACTCACACTGCACATTTGGACCAAAGTGTCCCGCAAGTTATGGCTGCTCCTGTTTCTGCTGCTGCACCTAGTCCTACCAGGAGCATGTCTGGTTCTGCACCTCTACCTCAGCGATATGGAGGCGATCCTAATCAGTGCAGAGGGTTTTTGAAACAGGTGGGCATTTACTTTGATATGTTACCTCAGGCGTTTCCCTCTGACAGAGCTAAGGTGGGATTTTTCATCTCGTTACTCTCTGACACAGCTCTTGCCTGGGCTACTCCATTGTGGGAGACTAATAAACCTGTGATTTCAAATTACCCTGCATTTGTGGCCTCTTTTCGAAGGGTATTTGATGTTCTGGCTCGCTCCTCGTCTGCTGCTAAACAACTCATGTCCATTCAGCAAAGTACAAGATCTGTTGCTCAGTTTGCCATTGAGTTCTGTACGCTTGCCGCAGAGGTAGGTTGGAACAATGAAGCCTTTGTCGCCGCCTTCTTTCATGGGCTCTCTGATGCGATTAAAGAAGAAGTTGCTGCCAGAGATTTACCAGAAGATCTCGAGACATTGGTGTCTTTTTTTATCCTAATTGACATCAGACTAAGTGAGAGGCCCTCTTTCAAGGAGCGCTTGCGGAAGCCTCCTGTTCCGTTGTCTCCTACGTGTTCGTTCCCAACCATGCCTCCCTCTCCTCCCATGCCTCCTGGTCCAGAGTCACCAGGTACTGCTGAGCCGATGCAGTTGGGATTCACGTGTCTCTCCACGGTGGAGAGGGCCTTTAGGAGGAGGGAAGGGCTCTGCCTCTATTGTGGGTTACAGGGCCACCTTTTGAAGTCTTGTCCTACACGGCCGGGTAACGCTCAAACTTAAGGTCCTGTCAGGGGGCAGACCTTGGGTGGTTTATCCTTGTCCCCGGAACCGCTAAAGGAGAAACCTTTGGTTACGGTTGTCCTTTCCTGGGTGGACTCCTCCATAGTCACCCAGGCTCTTGTTGACTCCAGTGCTGCTGGCAATTTCATTGACAGTGCTTTTGTATCAAAGCACTCCATTCCTGTTTTGCCTTGGTCCATTCCGCTTGCTATTGAGGCCATTGATGGCAGGCCCCTTCAGCCAGCACTCATTACTCACGAAACTGCTGTGTTATCCATGGCTGTTGGGGCTCTCCATTTTGAAACCCTCCAGTTCCAGGTGTTCTGTGTTATCACTGGCTCCAAAAGCACAATCCCAGTCTCTACTGGCGCAGGTTCAAAATTTTATCTTGGTCTCCGCAATGTATTTCCACTTGTCTTAGGAAACCAGTTAAAGTCTTGTGCACTTCTTCAGTATCTAAATTGCCAGAGGAGTACCGAGAGTTCCTAGACGTTTTTGACAAGGTCCGTGCCAGTACGTTGCCTCCTCACCGGTCTTACAATTGTGCCATAGACCTGTAACCCGGAGCAATTCCTCCTCAGGCCGGGCTTACCCTCTGTCTGTTGCAAAGAATTGTGCTATGGTGGAGTATGTTGCCGATGCTCTGTCGCGGGGGATCATCCGCAAATCCTGCTCTCCTGCTGGGGCTGGTTTCTTCTTTGTGAAGAAAAAGGGTGGCGAGTTAAGACCATGCATCAATTATTGGGGTCTTAATCGTCTTACCATTAAGAATGCTTACCCTATTCCACTCATTACCTAACTCTTTGACCGCCTCAAGGGAGCTACGGTCTTTACTAAACTTGATTTAAGAGGAGCGTACAATCTCGTTAGGATCAAGGAGGGCCACGAATGGAAAACAGCATTTAACACCAGGAGCGGGCATTATGAGTAACTTGTAATGTCCTTTGGCCTATGTAATGCTCCTGCTGTTTTCCAGGAATTTATTAATGATGTCCTACGAGATATGTTGCAACAGTGTATTGTGGTGTACTTAGATGACATCCTCATACACTCACCCACACTTGAGGCTCATCGTTCTGATGTTACACAGGTTCTTCAGAGACTACGTGAGAATGCCTTGTTTTGTAAACTTGAGAAATGTGAGTTCCATCAGACTCAAGTACCCTTCCTAGGTTATGTTATCTCCGTTGCAGGGTTCTCCATGGATCCTGACAAGTTATCTGCAGTTCTGCAGTGGCCTCGCCCAGTTGGTCTTTGGTCTATTCAACGTTTTTTGGGGTCCGCCAATTACTATAGAAAGTTTATTAAAAACTGGTCAAACCTATTCCAGACATGACCCGTAAAGAGAATGATCCACTCCATTGGTCATCTACTTCCATTAAGGCCTTTGATAGTCTTAAGACTGCCATTGCTGCCGCTCCAGTTCTGGCTCATCCTAACCCTCTTTCATTCTTGAGGTCGATGCGTCTGAGACTGGAGTAGGTGCCCTCTTGTCTCAGCGTCTCACGCCTGATGGTTCCTTGCATCCGTGTGGTTTCTTCTCTAAGAAATTGTCTCCAGCGGAGTGCAATTATGAAATTGGTGACAGGGAATTACTGACCATAATTTTGGCACTCAAGAAATGGAGGCATCTTCTCGAGGGTACTAGCTTGCCAGTGCTCATTCTTACTGACCACAAGAATTTAACTTATCTATCTGAAGCAAAACGTTTGTCGCCCCGACAGGCCAGATGGGCGCTATTTTTATCTCGGTTTAATTATGTGGTCTCTTACCTGCCTGGTAGTAAGAATGTTAGGGCTGATGCCCTCTCTCGACAATTTTCACCTCTGTCCAAGGAGGAGTCTGTACCTACTCAGTTATGCCTCCTGACCATATTTTGGCTACCATACATACTAATTCGACTTCTCCCTTGGGGGAGGAGATCCTGGCTGCACAAACCAATGCACCTCCTGAGAAACCTAGTGGTAAGTGTTTTGTTCCTGCGAATCTTCGAACTAAACTTTTGCACACTTACCACTATCCTAAAGCCACAGGTCACCCAGGCAAATGATTTGGTCTGTCACTTGACAATTCTGGTGGCCAAGTCTTTGTTCTGATGTTGCTGCATATGTTGCCTCCTGCTCAGTTTGTGCACAGAATAAGACTCCTCAACGTCTTCCTGTGGGTCTTCTTCAACCTATTGCTAATGGTGAGCGTCCTTGGACACATCTTTCCATGGACTTCATTGTCGAGCTCCCTGTTTCCAATGGCAATACTGTTATCCTTATGGTGGTTGACCGTTTTTCTAAAATGTCACATTGCATTCCCTTGAAGAAGTTGCCTACCGCTCAGGAGCTTGCTTCTATTTTTGCCCGGGAGGTCTTCCATTTACATGGGATACCCAAGGAGATAGTGTCGGACCGGGGTAGCCAGTTTGTCTCCAGATTTTGGCGTTACTTTTGTGCTCAAATGGGGATCCAGCTTTCCTTCTCCTCGGCATATCACCCTCAATTTAATGGGTCTGCGGAATGGTCTAATCAAGCTCTGGAACATTTCTTCCATTGCTATGTCTCAGATCACCACAATAATTGGTCTGAACTGTTACCTTGGGCAGAGATTGCTCGTAATAGTGCTATTAATGCTTACTCCAAATTATCCCCGTTCATGGCGAATTATGGGTTTCAACCATCCTTGTTGTCCGATTCATTCATGTCTCAGGGTATTCCGGCTTTGGAGGAGCATCTCCGGCAACTCCGTTCCACGTGGGTGCAGATTCAGGATTGCCTTCATCAAAGTTCCAGGCCGATCGTAGGCGTCTGCCCGCACCTTCCTACCAGGTTAGTGAGAGAGTTTGGCTGTCCTCCCACAACTTGAACCTTTGTGTGCCTTCCAATAAACTGGCTCCCCTTTATGTTGGTCCTTTTCAAATACTTCAACTGTTCAATCCTGTGGCCTACGCTCTTGACCTTCCTCCTGCAATGCGCATCTCCAATGTTTTTCATGTCTCCCTCATGAAACCATTGGTTTATAATCGGTTTACCACTGTGTTGCCTCGTCCCCTTCCTAGCTTTGTTGACAACCATGAGGAGTATGAGGTCAGCAGCATTATTGACTCTCATATGTCTAGGGACCGCGTACAGTAGTTGGTTCACTGGAGAGTTCATGGGTTACCTCCTCTGATGTTCATGCTCCCACTCTCCTCCGTGCCTTCCATGCCTGTTTCCCCAATAAGCCTTTTGTCCTCCTGCAGGGGAAGGGTTGTTGAGGGGATGGTACTGTCAGGGTTTTTTCCCTTCTTTGTTTGCCATGTGCTGCTGGCAGCCATTTTACTCACCTCTCTTGCTGACTCTGGTGAATACTGTGTGATGCTGCTCATTTCCTGCACTTCCTTTTATGGTACATCATCAGTCTGAGACAGGATGCAGTCTCAGAATTGTGATGTCATCACTTATTATTTAAAGGGCCTCTGTTCAGTATGCTTTGCCCTTGCGTTGTCTCAGACCTGTTTGTGAGAGCTCCTGTGTATTACCTGGTTGTCTGACGTCCCTCCTGGTTCCTGATCCCTGGCTTGTTCCTGACTCTGCTGTTCTCCTTGTTCCTGATTCCAGCTCGTCTGACTACTCGCTTTAGCTCCTGAATCGGCTCGTCTGACTATTTGCTTTTTCTTTTTATTATTTTTTGCTATTAATAAAGGTGTGATTATTTTTGCACTTCTCGTCTCAGTCTGATTCCTGGCACCCTGACACACAGTCATGTTATTTTCCTTTTCAGTTTAAGGAAGTTTACTATGAAATCTCACAAGATTTCAGTGATATATCATGAGATCCCAGCAAAGCAAAGCAAAGCATGACCTGAGCACTGCTGATTGGCTATGTTGTTTTCTTTTTCAACTTGCAGCTGAACAGCAGCTGGTGAGCTAAATAAATTTTGAGGTAAAATATCTTTCTTTTTTACATAGAGATTAGGGATGGGCGAATGTTTTGCAACATTCAAAATATGAAACTAATTTTAACACGTTTGTTCGTTCTAATTGAATTTCGAATGTTTACATAACATTCTAACATTCAATTTTCGAATGTTCTGTTTTGAATTTTACGATTACATTTGAAAATATTAGTTTTGAAAAATTCGAATTTATATATTTGTAATAGTATTTCTAATGCTTTCTTTTAATGTAATATTAAAATTATGCAATATTCCATCGAAATAGAAACATTCAAATTGATATATTTGTATCTATTATGTATCAATTTACTAGATTCCCTACCACATGAACTATTGAACTTCTGAATAGTATTTGTTAAATAGAATGTTAAATTAAAAATTTCGAATGTGAACATTCGATCTAATTATAAAGATTTGAATTCGAAAGTGACATTCGAAAACTGTAAATAGCATTCGATTATTAAATTTTTAAGAATATTTGTTCGTATCAACATTCGGATTTGTAATTTGAATTTCGGTATTAACATTCGTTCTAACATTCGAATTTGAAATTTACACATTCGCCCATCCCTATTAGAGATGCTCAGGTGATATTTTCCTGTCAGATTTTTACAGTTATGCTGCATCACTTTCAAGTGATTTAGCATAAGAGTATTATGTACCTTTAAAGTAAATTGTCTAGATTTATAGACACGTATGAGGTTGCCAAGTAGTCCCATTGTAAATGCAAGCTGATGTGTTGAAATTTGTTGAGCATTGATTCACCTATATTTTCCACAGTGTTGTTGGCATTCCTGCCTTTAACATCTATAGTTATGTGAGGTACCCAAAACATGAAATCTCGCACATCAAACTCAAATCACTAGCAATATGGGAAAAGTCAACGGCAATGCTTAAAGGGACATGAAACCCCAAAATAATTTTCTTTCATGATTCAGATAGAGAATACAATTCTAAACAACTTTCTAATTTATTTCTATTATCTAATTTATTTCATTCTCTTGGTATCATTTGTTGAAGGAGCAGCAATGCATTACTGGTTTCTAACTGAACACATGGGTGAGCCAGTAACAATCGGTATATATATGCAGCCACCAATCAGCAGCTAGAACCTAGGTTCTTCGCTGCTCCTGAGCTTATCTAGATAAACCTTTCAGCAAAGGATAACAAGAGAATGAAGCAAATTAAATAATAGAAGTAAATTGGAAAGTTGTTTAAAAGTGTATTTTCTATCTAAATCATGAAATAAATTTTTTTGGTTTCATGTTCCTTTAAGAAACACAGTTGCACATACCTCCCAACATTTGGGGCTTAATATAAGGGACTCAGGAGGTTAATGGGGCAGTTCACCATTTTGTGGGAGGAGCCATGCTGGTAAGGGGTGGGATTATGTGTGTGTATTGTCAGTTGGTGGGTGTGTCTGGGTGGGGCTAAGGATAATTCTGCAAATAGGGGCATATGGCTGTCTCAGAGTCAGTGAGACAGAGCACAGAATCAGGGACAGTTGGGAGGTCTGCTTGCAAAATGTTTTTTGATTTTTCATTCTTTTAACCCACATTTATGCCTAGCATGCAGAATTCATAAATAGTTCAATGCCCTTGTGAATTATTGTGTCTCACTATTTCAAAGCTGAGGAGGTTGTGCTGTTTTTATTTCTCTTTAACTGTTTTCAAGTTTTCTTTTGCTCATAATCTACAGTAAACAATTTTATATAGAGAGCTTTTTAAATTAGTTTCTTCTTTAAACAGTAGTCAAAATTAAACTTTCATGATTCTGATAGGGCATGTCATTTTAAACAAATTTCCAATTTACTTTTATCATCAAATTAGCTTTGTTCTCTTGGTATTCTTAGTTAAAAGCTAAACCTAGATAAGCTTATATGCTAATTTCTAAGACCTTGAAGGCCGCCTCTTATCTGAATGCATTTGACAGTTTTTCATAGCTAGAGGGTGTTAGTTCATGTGTGCCATATAGATAACCTTGTGCTCACGCCCATGG
Organism: Bombina bombina; assembly: GCF_027579735.1. Taxonomy (NCBI): domain Eukaryota; kingdom Metazoa; phylum Chordata; class Amphibia; order Anura; family Bombinatoridae; genus Bombina; species Bombina bombina. The sequence goes on from NC_069502.1 coordinate 248,628,586, forward strand.
AGTTACTTATGAGAGGGCACTGATTGGCTAAAATGCAAGTCTGTCAAAAGAACTGAAATAAGGGAGCAGTCTGCATAGGCTTAGATACAAGTTAATCACAGAGGTAAAAAATATATTAATATATATAATTATTGGCTATGCAAAACTGGGAAATGGGTAATAAAGAGATTATCTATCTTTTGAAACAAAACAATTCTAGAGTATACTGTCCCTTTAAGGTTTTAAATGTGTTTTTGTAATCTCATTATCCTTCTCAGAGGAACACATTTAATGTGCTGAGAGGTGCAAGATTAATTATAATGTGGAGTGAGTCACAACTTGCAAATGTGACTCAGGGCAAGTACTAATCTTTATGAGTTCTGCAGTGTTTCAGTTGCAACTTAAAGTGATTTTTTTTTTGTTGGCAAGTTATGGGATTTATTAACTCTAGGCCATTGACTAGTTTGCACTAGATCTGGTGCATAATTTTTCAGTAATAATTAAAGGAACAATAAACCCAAATTGTAAGCTACATAACAACGCACCTTCATATCTGAGAAGAATTTGCAATGAATAATGCAGCTTTATTGTGCTTGTTTTTTCAATTTCTTTATTTATTTAGGATGCCCACGTACCATCACAAATGCCTGAATAGGCTACAATTAAAATAGAGTTATCAACTACATTTAAGATATCACAATATACAATAGTACAGAATTATGTGAAACTAGTCCCCTTTAGCAATGTTAGACAATACAATTTTTCCTTTTTTGAACCCCAAAAAAAGGAAAAATTGCTCAACTTAATCAATAAAACAAAAGTAGAGCATAACCAAACCCCAGAGAATATCGCTCCTTATCTAACAGGATAGAGCACAAAAAACTCAATAATAATACAAATACAAACAAGGCTACTATGATTCTAGTAAAGGAAATACATAAATGAATTATTGATAGAGATTGCCTTTACCTGAAGAGAAATGAGGTATTGACGAGTGGACATGCCCGCAGATTCCCATCCTCCTGCCAAAGTCGGGGTCGCCCTCACTATGGTAGATTGTGCCTATTGTTAAGGAGCAGATAGGCACCATCTACCATGTACGTTTTCGTTAAGTATAAATATAGAACGTTGGGATATGTAAGAGGAAGGGTCCCCATTTGTGAATAAATGCTTTAATTCTAGAGTCCAGATTACCTTGGATGCCTTCCTGTTCTACCAACATCTGATTATGTAAGGCTTTCATTTGTTTCTTAAATGGTGAGTCCTTATTTTTAGCCCAGTATTGCAAAATAATTTTCCTGGCCATTAACATAAACATATTTAAGAACCTATGATGGTTAGATTTGCGTTAACCATCTTGTAAATAGAAGATGTATTTCATTGACAAAACTGTCTTGACTTTAAGTACTTTTTAAAGCCAGTTAGTTTACCCCAAAACCTTTTTAACCTGGGCCAATCCCACAACAAGTGTATTAGATCTGGGGATGGGGTCGACTCGTCGAGCATTTATTAAAAATATCTTATGCTTCTGGAACTCATTTGGATAGCAGCTTGGGTGTTATATATGTGTGGTGTAGGAATTTTGTATCGGTTTCCCTCAAGTATGTGGATACGGTTGCCTCTTTAACACTGACAAAGCTACACGTTATTTCCTATGGTGTAATGGGTAGATCCCGAAAACCCCTGCCATTTGGTCAGGATGTTTTGTAAAGAGTGCTGTTCAGTATGCGTCACTATCATCCTAAACACATGCTTATTTGAGTGGGATCCTTGCTTGGCTAAAATACAAAGCTTGTCTATGTTAGATAAGTTAGGTGTTATAAAGCCAGAAGACAGGAGCAATTGTATTAGTGACAGCACTGAAAGTAAGTACATTTCTGAGTTTTAGGTAAAGTGTATTGCTCTTGAATATCAGTGAAGGGGAGATTTTGAAGGGAAACAGGGTTTAATAACTGTGCCACTGAGGTTAGCCCCTGAAGTTCCCAGTATTGAAAGGCCCTTGTAGTGAACCCAGGTAGGAAGTTAGGGTTTCCTTGAATGGGTAGGTATTTGCTGATTTTAAATTCTGCGTTCCATATTCTGCATACTTTGGCCAGGCTCTCAAGGGATCCCTGAAAAAATATTCTGTTTGATATGTGTTGGAAGAGATGATAATGTAGAGTTGGGCAAGTAAGCAGGGAGGATGGGAGACAATAATTCTCACTCTATTAATGGATAAAAATAGTCTGATCTTGTAAGCCAGCCTATAACCAATTTAGCTAGGGATGCCAAGTTATACCACTGAAGGACTGGGAGTCTTGGACCTCCCTGATTCAATCAACATTGCTAATCTTATGTTTCTTCTGTCGCCAGATGAATGTGCCAAACAAAGCTGATAAAGTGTTTGTCTTTTTTTGTCAACAGGAGGGGAAGCAGTCATTTTGAGGAGTTGTATTCTACCTGATAGGGAGAGAGGAAGATTATTCAAGCCACGCATCAAACTCTGAATGCTAATAATGGCTTTATTAATATTCAAGTGATATAATTGGTGCAAGTTGATATGTATTTGAATTCTTAAATATTTAAAGGTCCCCAATGTTATTTTTAAATTAGTATCGTGCAGCAGGGAATTATTTGTTTTGTGTTACCAGGTCAACTCGGATTTATCAGTGTTGATTTTGTAACCAGAGACATTTCTGAATTGACTCATAATTTCTAAAAAATGTAGGTATATTTATAGAACGATTTGATATGTGAAGAAGGAGATCTTCTGTATAAAGTGATATATTAAGAATTGTAGAACATTGGCTAGTGTCAAGATCCTATAAGCTCTGCTCGTACTAAAATGCAAACTGCATGTTGCTGGTGACCCCCTGGTTGGGCCCTGCCTGGTATTGAACCTGGGTATCCAGGTTCAGAAACTAGTTTACTCTGTCTGCACCACTGGAGAATGTTTACATGCTGGGGTTTATGCAGAAATATTATCAGCAGTAAGAGTGTCTCTCAGCTCCACCCTCTCTGGATGCTAACCAATCAGGGAGCTCCTCTCTAACTTCATATAGAGCAACCTATGCCTTCAACCTTTGCTTTTGCATTATGGTATGTTTTGTTCCTGCTTCCTGTTTGTTGCTGGACTTCCTGCTGCTGACCTTGTCATTGTTTGGAAACATGCTGCCTGCCTTGAACCTGGGACTTTCTCTGCATTTAGCTGTTCCGATCAGCCAATAGAATGCAAGGTCAATCCGATTGGCTGATTGGATCAGCCACTCGGATTGAACTTCAATCTGATTGGCTGATTGAATCAGCCAATCAGATTTTTCTTACCTTAATTCCGATTGGCTGATAGAATCCTATCAGCCAATTGGAATTCGAGGGACGCCATCTTGGATGACGTCCCTTAAAGGAACCGTCATTCGTCGTTAGTCCGTCGGTTGAAGAGGATGGCTCCGCATCGGCTGGCTGGAAGATGGCTCCGCTCCGGATGGATGAAGATAGAAGACCCCGCTTGGATGAAGAATTCTACCGGATGGAGGACCTCTTCTTGCCCCGCTTGGATGAAGACTTCTACCGGATGGAGGACATCTTCTTGCTCCGCTTGGATGAAATATTCGGCTCGGATGAGTGAAGACGGCTCAAGGTAGGGAGATCTTCAGGGGGTTAGTGTTAGGTTTATTTAAGGGGGGTTTGGGTGGGTTAGAGTAGGGGTATGTGGGTGGTGGGTTTTAATGTTGGGGGGGTATTGTATTTTTATTTACAGGTAAAAGAGCTGATTACTTTGGGGCAATGCCCTGCAAAAAGCCCTTTTAAGGGCTGGTAAAAGAGCTGATTACTTTTTAATTTAGAATAGGGTAGGCCATTTTATTATTTTGGGGGCTTTTTTATTTTATTAGGGGGCTTAGATTAGGTGTAATAAGTTTAAACTTCTTGTAAAAAAAATTTATTTTCTGTAATTTAGTGTTTGTTTTTTTTGTATTATAGATTAGTTTATTTAATTGTATTTTAGTTTAGCTAATTGTAGTTAATTTATTTAATTAATTTATTGATAGTGTAGTGTTAGGTGTATTTGTAACTTAGGTTAGGATTTATTTTACAGGTAATTTTGTAATTATTTTAAATAGGTAGCTATTAAATAGTTAATAACTATTTAATAGCTATTGTACCTAGTTAAAATAAATACAAAGTTGCCTGTAAAATAAATATAAATCCTAAAATATCTACAATGTAACTAATAGTTATATTGTAGCTATATTAGGGTTTATTTTATAGGTAAGTATTTAGTTTTAAATAGGAAAAATGTATTTAATGATAGTAAATTTATTTAGATTAATTTAAATGATATTTAAGTTAGGGGGGTGTTAGGGTTAGGATTAGACTTAGGTTTAGGGGTTAATAAATTTATTATAATAGCGGCAATGTTGCGGGCGGGAGATTAGGGGTTAATATTTGTAGGTAGGTGGCGGCGATGTTAGGGAGGGCAGATTAGGGGTTAATACTATTTATTATAGTGTTTGCGAGGCGGGAGTGCGGTGGTTTAGGGGTTAATACATTTATTATAGTGGCGGCGAGGTCCGGTCGGAAGATTAGGGGTTAATAAGTGTTGGTAGGTGGCAGCGACGTTGGGGGGGCAGATTAGGGGTTAAAATATATAATGTAGGTGTCGGCGATGTTAGGGGCAGCAGATTAGGGGTTCATAGCTATAATGTAGGTGGCGGCGTTGTCCGGTCGGAAGATTAGGGGTTAAAAAAAAATTATTATAGGGTTGGCGATGTGGGGGGGCCTCGGTTTAGGGGTTCATAGGTAGTTTATGGGTGTTAGTGTACTTTATAGCACAGTAGTTAAGAGCTTTATGTTCCCGCGTTAGCCCATAAAACTCTTAACTACTGACTTTTTTTGACGGTAGGAGTCTTGTCGGTAGAGGCTCTACCGCTCACTTCTTCCAAGACTCCAAATACTAGCGTTAGGCAAATCCCATTGAAAAGATAGGATACGCAATTGACGTAAGGGGATCTGCGGTAGCCTGGAGTCACGGAAAGAAAGTGAGCGGTAGAGCCTTTCCTGCCTGACTCTAAATACCAGCGGGCGGTAAAAAGCAGCGTTAGGACCCCTTAACGCTGCTTTTGACGGTTAACGCCAAACTCTAAATCTAGGCGCATGTTTGCTAGTAGTTTTCCTGCCTTATTCCCATGACGATAGAATCTACCCTGTCTATGGAGGTTGTATGCCTGATCTTGAAGTTGGAAGTGAGTGTCTCTCTCTCTCTTTTCAGTGTATTATATTTCTGTCTATTTGAGGAGTCACTTAAGTATTGATTGTAAGGTTGGAGAGCATCTGCATGGTCATTTTCCTTATAGAGGCATTATGTGGGGCTGTGTAAGCCGTTATTCTCCCTCTAAGGACAGCTTTAGGGGTGTGCCAAAAAAAAACACTGCGCTATTCCTATATTGGTCATTATCAATGACAAAATCTAGCCAATAGGATCCATGTTGTTGTCAAAATTCTACCTTGATATATAAATAAGTGGGGAACCTCCATGTGTTTTGAGGCGACTTTGTAATATGAGGTTGGAGAATTAGTTAAATAAGAGTGTGGTCTGATAAAGTAATTTGCATTATGGACAAATTAAAATGTTCGGGTTATGTAGAATGAAGTGAGGAGAAAGTGTGATGAGTTTTGCAAACACAAGTGTAATCTCTTTGGTCCAGATAGTGTGCTCTCCACAGTTCCAAGAGTCCCAGGTTGTTTCTGAACATTGCTATGAGCTGTGTTTCTTTTTTATGTCTAATGAGGATCCGCCTAGCCGCAGAAGATGTTATAGCCACTAGGGGTCACCGGCAGCACAGGAGATGCAAGACTAATATTTCACAAACACAACAGCTTGAGAAATGTATGAAGCTTTCTATTCTGCTTGTCTTTTTTAAAGTATGTTAAGTTTTAGCAAGTGTCCTGGGTGTAGTGATGCACAATATACTTCTCTGTAAGGCCAGCTATAAATATAGCGCAGAATCTCCTGAAAATACATAGTTCACTTATGTTCACTCAAGCTTTCAATACAGTGCCCACAGTGCCATAAGGGTTAAGTCTATTAATAAATGTGATCTTCAACTAAGAAGGAGTACAAGAGCTTGGTTAAAGAAGCAGGCAATTAATGAGAGTATACAAAGGCCTCTAGTTATCAAGACGCCAACCTCAAATACGCTGGAATTCCGCAGCGTATTTGTGGCGAGGCTGATTCGCCTAAGTTATCAAGCCCTACACACCGGCAAAAGTATAATTTTGTGACGTAAGCTACGATCCGCCGGACTCAGTCCGACACAGATCGATTCTTATGTCACTCCAGATTTGCGTTCGGCACAATCTGACTACTTTTGCTAGTTATCAAATGACTAGCAGGTACGCTCGGCACTTTTCGGGCCCAGCGTACCTGGTTTTCAATCCGCCGCCCTGAAGGTGGCGGATCCCATAGGAATCAATGGGAGTCTGACCATAGCGAAAGTTCATGTTCGCTGCTGCCCGACATCCCATTGATTCTTATGGGAGATGTCTGCACCTAACACCCTAACATGTACCCCGAGTCTAAACACCCGTAATCTGCCCCCCCTACACCGCCGCCACCTACATTATACTTTATTAACCCCTAAACCGCCGCTCCCGGAGCCCACCGCCACTCTAATAAACTTATTAACCCCTAAACCGCTGCTCCCGGACCCCGCTGCAACTATAATAAATTTATTAACCCCTATCCTGCCGATCCCGTACCCCGCCGCAACTAAATAAATAGTTTAACCCCTAAACCGCTGCTCCCGGACCCCGCCGCCACCTATATTAAACTTATTAACCCCTAATCTGCCCCCCCTACACCGTCGCCACCTATAATAAATTTATTAACCCCTATCCTGCCCCCCCTATACCGCCGCCATCTATAATAAACTAATTAACCCCTAAACCTAAGTCTAACACTAACCCTAACACCCCCCTAACTTAAATATTATTTTAATAAATCTAAATAAAAATTACTCTTATTAACTAAATTAATCCTATTTAAAACTAAATACTTACCTATAAAATAAACCCTAAGATAGCTACAATGTAATTAATAATTACATTGTAGTTATTTTAGGATTTATATTTTTTTTACAGGTAACTTTGTATTTATTTTAACTAGGTAGAATAGTTATTAAATAGTTATTAACTATTTAATAACTACCTAGCTAAAAGAAATACAAAATTACCTGTAAAATAAATCCTAACCTAAGTTACAATTAAACCTAACACTACACTATCATTAAATTAATTAAATAAATTACCTACCAATACCTACAATTAAATACAATTAAATAAACTAAACTAAATTACAAAAACAAACAAACACTAAATTCCAGAAAATAAAAAAATATTACAAGAGTTTTAAACTAATTACACCTAATCTAAGCCCCCTAATAAAATAAAAAAAACAAAATAATAAAAGTCCCTACCCTATTCTACATTACAAAGTAATCAGCTCTTTTACCAACCCTTAAAAGGGCTTTTTGCGGGGCATGCCCCAAAGTAATCAGCTCTTTTACCTGTAAAAAAAAATACAACCCCCCCCAACATTAAAACCCACCACCCACATACCCCTACTCTAACCCACCCAAACCTCCCTTAAATAAACCTAACACTACCCCCCTGAAGATCTCTCTACCTTGGGTCGTGTTCACCCAGCCAGGCCGAAGTCATCATCCAAGGGGCGCTGAAGAGGTCTTCCATCCGATAGAAGTCATCATCCAAGGGGCGCTGAAGAGGTCTTCCATCCGATAGAAGTCTTCAACCAGGGGGCGTCTTCAATCTTCATCCATCCGGAGCGGAGCGGAGCCATCTTCAAACGAGCCGATGCAGAGCCATCCTCTTATTTTATTAGGGGGCTTAAAATCAGCCAATCAGATTTTTCCTACCTTAATTCCGATTGGCTGATAGAATCCTATCAGCCAATCGGAATTCGAGGGATGCCATCTTGGATGACGTCACTTAAAGGAATATTCATTCGTCGGGTAATCGTCGGTTGAAGAGGATGGCTCCGCGTTGGCTCGTTTAAAGATGGCTCCGCTCCGCTCCGGATGGATGAAGATTGAAGACACCGCCTGGATGAAGACTTCTATCGGATGGAAGACCTCTTCAGCGCCCCTTGGATGATGACTTCTATCGGATGGAAGACCTCTTCAGCGCCCCTTGGATGATGACTTCTATCGGATGGAAGACCTCTTCAGCGCCCCTTGGAGGATGACTTCTATCGGATGGAAGACCTCTTCAGCGCCCCTTGGATGATGACTTCGGCCCGGCTGGGTGAACACGACTCAAGGTAGGGAGATCTTCAGGGGGGTAGTGTTAGGTTTATTTAAGGGGGGTTTGGGTGGGTTAGAGTAGGGGTATGTGGGTGGTGGGTTTTAATGTTGGGGGGGTTGTATTTTTTTTTACAGGCAAAAGAGCTGATTACTTTGGGGCATGCCCCGCAAAAAGCCCTTTTAAGGGCTGGTAAAAGAGCTGGTTACTTTGTAATGTAGAATAGGGTAGGGACTTTTATTTATTTATTTTTATTTTATTAGGGGGCTTAGATTATGTGTAATTAGTTTAAAATTCTTGTAATATTTTTTTATTTTCTGTAATTTAGTGGGGTTTTTTTGTAGTTTAGTTTAGTTAATTGTATTTAATTGTAGGTATTGGTAGCTAATTTATTTAATTAATTTAATGATAGTGTAGTGTTAGGTTTAATTGTAACTTAGGTTAGGATTTATTTTACAGGTAATTTTGTATTTCTTTTAGCTAGGTAGTTATTAAATAGTTAATAACTATTTAATAACTATTGTACCTAGTTAAAATAAATACAAAGTTACCTGTAAAATAAATATAAATCCTAAAATAGCTACAATGTAATTATTAATTATATTGTAGCTATCTTAGGGTTTATTTTACAGGTAAGTATTTAGTTTTAAATAGGAATAATTAATTTAAAGGGACAGTCTACACCAGAATTTTTATTGTTTTAAAAGATAGATAATCCCTTTATTACCCATTTCCCAATTTTGCATAACCAACACAGTTATAATAATATACTTTTAACCTCTGTGATTATCTTGTATCTAAGCCTCTGCAAACTGCCCCTTTTTTCAGTTCTTTTGACAGACTTGCAGTCTAGCCAATCAGTGCCTGCTCACAGATTACTTCACGTGCACGAGCACAGTGTTATCTATATGAAATATGTGAACTAACACCCTCTAGCGGTGAAAAACTGTTAAAATGCAATCTGAAAGAGGAGGGCTTCTAGGTCTAAGAAATTAGCATATGAACCTCCTAGGTTAAGCTTTCAACTAAGAATACCAAGAGAACAAAGCAAAATTGGTGATAAAAGTAAATTGGAAAATTGTTTAAAATGACATGCTCTATCTGAATCATGAATGTTTATTTTGGCCTAGACTGTCCCTTTAATGATAGTGTAGTGTTAGGTGTAATTGTAACTTAGGTTAGTTTTTATTTTACAGGTAAATTTGTCTTTATTTTATCTAGGTAGCTATTAAATAGTTAATAACTATTTAATAGCTATTGTACCTAGTTAAAATAAATACAAAGTTACCTGTAAAATAAATATAGATCCTAAAATAGCTACAATGTAATTATTAATTACATTGTAGCTATATTAGGGTTTATTTTATAGGTAAGTATTTAGTTTTAAATAGGAATAATTAATTTAATAAGAGTAATATTATTTAGATTTATTTAATTACTATTTAAGTTAGGGGGGTGTTAAGGTTAGTATTAGACTTAGGTTTAGGGGTTAATAATTTTATTATAGGTTGCGGCGGTATAGGGGGGGCAGGATAGGGGTTAATTAGTTTAATATAGATGGCGGCGGTATAGGGGGGCAGAATAGGGGTTAATAAATTTATTATAGGTGGCGATGGTGTAGGGGGGGCAGATTGGGGGTTAATAAGTTTAATATAGGTGGCGACGGGGTCCGGGATCGGCGGTTTAGGGGTTAAACAATTTATTTAGTTGCGGCGGGGTCCGGGATCCGCAGGATAGGGGTTAATAACTTTATTATAGGTGGCGGCGGTATGGGGGGGCAGGATAGGGGTTAATAGGTATTATGTAGGTGGCGGAGGGGTCCAGGAGCGGCGGTTTAGGGGTTAATACATTTATTATAGTTGCGGCGGGGTCTAGGAGTGGCGGTTTAGGGGTTAATAACTTTATTTAGTTGCGGGGGGCTCCGGGGCGGCGGTATAGGGGGTAGAACAGTATAGTATAGTGTGGGTGCTTAGTGACAGCTTATCAATAAAGCTGTAAAAAAGCCAAAGAGTAGCGAGATCGGATGAGTGATAACTATCACAGTCCGCTGTTCATCGCCCCGTACTTGGTGCGCGGCTTTTTGACAGCTTTTTTAATAACTTTGGCGAACGTATTCAGGTCCGCCGCGGTGATGTGAGGCGAGCTTAGGCGAGCGTATTGGGCCGGCGAATGCAAGAAAATTACGGAGCTTAATAACTAGAGGCCAAAGTCTGTAGTGAACTGAAGTGGTAGATAGTTGAAGTATGTAGTATGTGAACATTCTACATGCATTCAAACAATCATAAAACTCCACAGCCTCTGACCTTTTTATTCTTTGTCCTATTCCTCAGTGCCCCATGTCAAATGAAAGGAGGGGGGGGGGAGTGGAGGTTTCCAGCCCAGACATGGATGGATGCAATTATAGGTAAAGCCTTTGTTCTCAACATTTTATTTACCCCTCATTAGATGTCGCTGCAATGGGAGTATGGAGGGAAATGCCTGAGAGAGATACAGGCACCAGAGCTACAGATGAGGTTGGTCTGATGAGGGCAGAGGGAGTGCGGGCGGCAGTGCTTTGTCCCCTTTAAAATGGAACCAATGATTTTGCGTCTTACACTGCAGAGTATCTCTCAGGGGCAATGGTAGTGATCTCAGGCCCTTCACACTGTTATCTCTGTCTGGAGCAGGAGCAGTCACAGCAGCAGACATCTGCCCAGCAAATAAATAAGCACGGGGTGATCTGGAAGCAGCGGGTAGATTGTACATTTTGGAGCCGATTTGCAGAGCTCTTGCACCATGCTGCTAGCCATGAGCATATTGTTTAATATTTTTTTATTTTCATTGATTTCCCTGTCCCCCAGAACAAAAGAACCCTTGCTAACCAATCAAAAACTAGTACACAGATATAGGGGCCTATCTATCAAGCTCCGAATGGAGCTTGGTGGCCCGTGTTTCTGGCGAGTCTTCAGACTCGCCAGAAACAGCAGTTATGAAGCAGCGGCCACAAAGACCGCTGCTCCATAACCTGTCCGCCTGCTCTGAGCAAGCGGACAGACATCGCCGCTTGTGAGCTGCTGGTGCAATGCTGAATACGGAGAGCGTATTGCTCTCCGTATTTAGCGAGGTTTGGCGGACCTGATCCGCAGTGTCGGATCAGGTCCGCCAGACCTTGTTAAATAGAGGCCATAGCATGAACTTTGTTTGCAGATGTGCAGTTTAAGAAAGAGACTGGGATAGCCTGTCCACTTTATTTAAGGTGTTTTAGCACTGATTCAGTTTAGGTAATTAGTAAAACATTTATTTAGCAGGTATTTAAATAAACAGACATGTTCCTTTTTAATCTTTATCTAATTGCCAAATAGAAATATATTTTTATATATACACAAACAAACTACATTGTATGCTCTCTGCTATTGCAAAGAATACTTTTCCTATCATGACTGTTTTTGCAAAACAGTCAAATGAGTACAAAGCAAATGAGTACAGAGAATGTGAGGTTGGAGGGGGTAACAAAACCTCACAGATAAATTAGCTAAAAGTATTAACCCATGCCTCCCTGGGAGATAGTGGAAAAAAGTACCATTTTCAAATGTATTTTACAGCAAAAGAAAGCAAAATAAATAATGAATGTATATTGCAATAACAAAACATTTTGGACCAGATTACAAATGGAGCACTAAATATTGCCTGCGACCAAGCAATATCAGCGGTCCATTTTGTAATACCAGCGCATGATAATGTGTGCTGGTATTAAAAGTAAATCGCAATGTGAATGCAAGCTTGTGTTTGCATTGCTAGGAAGCATTGTGCTCATGAGAGCGTGCTTCTGATTCACAGGCAGCATCAGAACCTCGCGCAGCGAAGGGGGTAATTAATTCAGTGATGGGCAGCATTTTTAAATATATATGTATGTGATATATATATATATATATATATATATATAGACAACAATAATAGAGAGAGAAAAAATGGCACATAATAGTGACATTCAACAAAGACTGGGAATACAGCACTCTTTTATAAAGAACAGACGAAAACACTTGTAGAATTTAGTAATCAAAAAAAGGTTTTATTGTGCAGCCAGTAGGTCCGGACCAGTCCAGATCCACTTAGGCAGTGGCATAAATGGTATAAACCATAACAAAAATATAATAACAAATGATTAAACTTTTAATCTTAGCAAAAAGTTTCATCAAAGGGCCGGCCCAAATGTTACCCATGCAAGATGTAACTATAATAAGTATATTTAACATGTGAAGCAATTAGTAAGCAGCTAGACGTAGTGCTGTAAATGGAAGAAGAGCTTACTGGTGTGCGTCAGACCTAATAAAGGTTTTAGTGAGAACTGAGGCAACCATGAAATAAGCAACTCTTATTCCAAAGTGCAGTACTTGTCACACAAGAAATGGCAATAATATGCATAACAAACTTTAAGCATGACAAAACAGCATAAGACAGCAGAACATAAAGCAATTGATATATAGTACTGGTCAGTTGGGCATAAAGATGTATTAAATAGTGTTTTCCTTGTAGAGACCATAAAAGTTATACAGTCCTCCAGACTGGAACCAATGTAATAAGTACAAAAGTCCCCAGGATAATTTTTAGCACTATTCAGTCAAGCGCCCAGTGACAGAAATTGGAGCAGGTCGTTGTAGTAAAAGCAAATACAAACGGTATGCGGTTGTACGCTGATTTCAAATAAAGCAGATGAACATAAGCCAAGTCACTCAAACAAGTATTGGAGCACTTATATAGCAAGAGGTCAGGTTAGTATAGCGTTAATGAGCAGGCAAAGCAAAGGCAAATATAGCAAGCTGGAAATATGGAAGGGTACAGGAGGATACTAGCTAATTAGAGAAGTACCCCTCTGTCAACTGCACCCTTTCAAAGTAGCCTCAGTTTACCCACAGCCTTGTCGAAACTTCTAAATGCCTTCAGGACCTCTCTCCAAACATTTTTTTCTTTTCTGTTGTGAGCAATCATCAAACTTCGATTGGCATCCAAATAGTATTTGCTTGGCCTCACCAGTGGAGCCTATTTTTGAATGTGGTCGCGGTACAGTGATCTGGAGCAGACGACTATACGGAGTTTCAGCGTGACGAGCACGCTGCTGAGGCCAAGCAAATACTATTTGGATGCCAATCGAAGTTTGATGATTGCTCACAACAGAAAAGAAAAAAATGTTTGGAGAGAGGTCCTGAAGGCGTTTAGAAGTTTCGACAAGGCTGTGGGTAAACTGAGGCTACTTTGAAAGGGTGCAGTTGACAGAGGGGTACTTCTCTAATTAGCTAGTATCCTCCTGTACCCTTCCATATTTCCAGCTTGCTATATTTGCCTTTGCTTTGCCTGCTCATTAACGCTATACTAACCTGACCTCTTGCTATATAAGTGCTCCAATACTTGTTTGAGTGACTTGGCTTATGTTCATCTGCTTTATTTGAAATCAGCGTACAACCGCATACCGTTTGTATTTGCTTTTACTACAACGACCTGCTCCAATTTCTGTCACTGGGCGCTTGACTGAATAGTGCTAAAAATTATCCTGGGGACTTTTGTACTTATTACATTGGTTCCAGTCTGGAGGACTGTATAACTTTTATGGTCTCTACAAGGAAAACACTATTTAATACATCTTTATGCCCAACTGACCAGTACTATATATCAATTGCTTTATGTTCTGCTGTCTTATGCTGTTTTGTCATGCTTAACCCCTTAATGACCGAGGACGTGCAGGGTACGTCCTCAAAAAAAAGGCAGTTAACGCCTGAGGACGTACCCTGCACGTCCTCGGTGTGGAAAGCAGCTGGAAGCGATCCTGCTCGCTTCCAGCTGCTTTCCGGTTATTGCAGTGATGCCTCGATATGGAGGCATCCTGCAATAACCATACATGGCCATCCGATGCAGAGAGAGCCACTCTGTGGCCCTCTCTGCACCGGACATCGATGGCCGGTATCGTTGGTGGGTGGGAGCCGAATTGGGAGGCGGGTGGGCGGCCATCGGTGTTGCGCGTGACGTCACGGGGGGCGGGATCGGGATCGGGACCGTCGGGGGCGCGCACGGGCGCGCGCGCGTGCACGGGGGGAGGCGGGCGGGCACGTGCACGGGGCGGGAGCGGGTGGGAACCGCTACACTACAGAAAAGTAAAAAAGTAAAAGTAAAAAAAAAATGAAATAAACTTTTACTTTTACCATCTAAGGGATCTGGAAGGGGTGGGGGGTTGGTCTTGGGGGGGGGGGGAAGCTACACTACAGAAAAGGGACATATTTTATTTAAAAAAAAGCATTTTTTTTCTCTAAACTGGGTACTGGCAGACAGCTGCCAGTACCCAAGATGGCGCACATTAAGTCAGAGGGGGAGGGTTAGAGAGCTGTTTAGTGGGGGATCAGTGAGGTTGGGGGCTAAAGGGGATCCCTACACAGAAGCATATGTAAATATGCTAACAAAAAATGCACAAAAAAGCCCAAATATACCTTTTATTTTAGTACTGGCAGAGTTTCTGCCAGTACTTAAGATGGCGGGGACATTTGTGGGGTAGGGGAGGGAAGAGAGATGTTTGGGAGGGATCAGGGGGTCTGATGTTTCAGGTGGGAGGCTGATCTTTACACTAAAGCTAAAATTAACCCTGCAAGCTCCCTACAAGCTACCTAATTAACCCCTTCACTGCTAGCCATAATACACGTGTGATGCGCAGCGCCATTTAGCAGCATTCTAATTACCAAAAAGCAACTCCAAAGTCATATATGTCTGCTATTTCTGAACAAAGGGGATCCCAGAGAAGCATTTACAACCATTTGTGCCATAATTGCACAAGCTGTTTGTAAATTATTTCAGTGAGAAACCTAAAATTGTGAAAAATTTTACGTTTTTTTTTTAATTTGATCGCATTTGGCGGTGAAATGGTGGCATGAAATATACCAAAATGGGCCTAGATCAATACTTGGGGTTGTCTACTACACTACACTAAAGCTAAAATTACCCCAAAAAGCTCCTTACATGCTCCCTAATTAACCCCTTCACTGCTGGGCATAATACACGTGTGGTGCGCAGTGGCATTTAGCGGCCTTCTAATTACCAAAAAGCAATGCCAAAGCCATATATGTCTGCTATTTCTGAACAAAGGGGATCCCAGAGAAGAATTTACAACCATTTATGCCATAATTGCACAAGCAGTATGTAAATAATTTCAGTGAGAAACTGAAAGTTTGTGAAAAAATTTGTGAAAAAGTGAACAATTTTTTGTATTTGATCGCATTTGGCGGTGAAATGGTGGCATGAAATATACCAAAATGGGCCTAGATCAATAATTTGGGATGTCTTCTAAAAAAAAATATATACATGTCAATGGATATTCAGGGATTCCTGAAAGATATTAGTGTTCTAATGTAACTAGCGTTAATTTTGAAAAAAAATGGTTTGAAAATAGCAAAGTGCTACTTGTATTTATGGCCCTATAAGTTACAAAAAAAGCAAAGAAGATGTAAACATTGGGTATTTCTAAACTCAGGACAAAATTTAGAAACAATTTAGCATGGGTGTTTTTTGGTGGTTGTAGATATGTAACAGATTTTGGGGTTCAAAGTTAGAAAAAGTGTGTTTTTTTTTCATTTTTCCTCATATTTTATAATTTTTTTTATAGTAAATGATAAGATATGATGAAAATAATGGTATTTTTAGAAAGTCCATTTAATGGCGAGAAAAACGGTATATAATATGTGTGGGTACAGTAAATGAGTAAGAGGAAAATTTCAGCTAAACACAAACACCGCAGAAATGTAAAAATAGCCTTGGTCCCAAACGGACAGAAAATGGAAAAGTGCTCTGGTCACTAAGGGGTTAAAGTTTGTTATGCATATTATTGCCATTTCTTGTGTGACAAGTACTGCACTTTGGAATAAGAGTTGCTTATTTCATGGTTGCCTCAGTTCTCACTAAAACCTTTATTAGGTCTGACGCACACCAGTAAGCTCTTCTTCCATTTACAGCACTACGTCTAGCTGCTTACTAATTGCTTCACATGTGAAATATACTTATTATAGTTACATCTTGCATGGGTAACATTTGGGCCGGCCCTTTGGTGAAACTTTTTGCTAAGATTAAAAGTTTAATCATTTGTTATTATATTTTTGTTATGGTTTATACCATTTATGCCACTGCCTAAGTGGATCTGGACTGGTCCGGACCTACTGGCTGCACAATAAAACCTTTTTTTGATTACTAAATTCTACAAGTGTTTTCGTCTGTTCTTTATAAAAGAGTGCTGTATTCCCAGTCTTTGTTGAATGTCACTATTATGTGCCATTTTTTCTCTCTCTATTATTGTTGTCTATAATTAATGAATGGGTCTGCACCAACAGTATTTATTGTAATACGAGATAGAAGTGTATGAGTACTCTCTTCACTTCAACACTTGATTAACCTGCTATTTTTTCCATCCACCCAATCTATATTTAATATATATATATATATATATATATATATTCCTCAAAGTAGTAGCGAAGGTTAAGATAAAAAATCCAAACTTTATTTCTTTAATCCAAGCGATAAAACGATAAAAGCATCTTAAATGGAAAAAGCCAGCAGAGACTATTCCATCAGGTTACTGATGTATATATATATATACAGTATCCCACAAAAGTGACACAGAAGACACAGGAGACTGGGCTGCAGGGCAATATTCCAACATGATAATGACCCCAAACACACCTCCAAGATGACCACTGCCTTGCTAAAGAAGATGAGGGTAAAGGTGATGGACTGGCCAAGCGTGTCTCCAGACCTAAACCCTATTGAACATCTGTGAGGCATCCTCAAACGGAAGGTGGGAGAGCGCAAGGTCTCTAACATCCACCAGCTCCGTGGAAGAGGACTCCAGTGGCAACCTGTGAAGCTCTGGTGAATTCCATGCCCAAGAGGGTTAAGGCAGTGCTGGAAAATAATGGTGGCCACACAAAATATTGACACTTTGGGCCCAATTTGTACTCACTTTTGTTGCCAATGGTTTAGACATTAATGTCTGTGTGTTCAGTTATTTTGAGGGGATAGCAATTTTACACTGTTATACAGGCTGTACACTCACTACTTTACATTGTAGCAAAGTGTAATTTCTTTAGTGTTGTCACATGAAAAGATATAATACAATATTTACAAACATGTGAGGGGTGTACTCACTTTTGTGGGATACTGTATATATACACATATTAATACATAAATATATATGTATATAATCATATACATACATATTTACATTCCGGACTATGGGAACACACAGTTCCCATAGACTGCAATGTAAAGGCACTTTTCAGTGCCGTTTTTTTTTTTTTCTAAGACCCCACTCCCACCAACTTTAGTACCCAAAAACTGCCTAGTGCAGTTATTTTTAATGAAAAAAAATAATATATATATATATATATATATATATATATATCTTCAAAAACTACAATGCCCTCTATTTTGAGGGCATTTGGGGCAGTTTTAGAAAATTAACCAGATATCTGATCTCTGGTTAATTTTAGGAGTGCTGATTGTTACCGCGACCTCGCAGTAGTAATAGCCAGCCACTAGTAATGGCTGGTTAATTATCAGGCTCCCGCAAACTGGCAAATTTGCCCGTTTGCAAGACAAAGATAATTTAGTATTCCACTTGTAATCTAGCCCATTGTTGAAATGACAAGTTTAATGGTCCTTTAATCTTATTGCTTAGCTGTCATATAGCGCTACGCAATTGATATGTAATGCTTTTCAGACATCTCTGGTATCCAGGTAGTTAAAAGGAGTTAACCACAGTGCAATGAAGAACTTTATCTAACATGTTTGGATTTCATGCAATTATATTAAAATAACGTGTCTCAAAAACCTTTGCCTTTATTGGAAATACATGGTTTCTGCATAACTGATACCACCGTATTAAAATCAGTGCTTATTAGGAATAGAGACAACCATACACAATTTTGACAAGTTGGCTTATTCTGCAAATAAACATTTTTAAAAGTGTCCATTTAAAGTCCATATTTATTTGTGAAATCCTAATTAATATAATTTTTTCTTTCAGATGGTAAAAGATGTGAGGCCATCCATAGAACCAAATACTGGCTTCTGGTCTCAGTTGGAAAGTTATGAAGAATCACTGCAGAGAAGAACATGAACTGTGAAGTTAATATGAGATTGAACTTTTTTCAGTTGATACTTCAGATATTTAATAAATCAGCAACACATTATTTAAGCACCTTGTGATTTATCTACTAGTGGATCCAAAAGCTGTCCTGAAGGACATCAACATCTAACATTGTCCTTTATTTTATCCTTTAAGTCACTGGCCCAAATTCATTCAAAACTGAAAAGGCTTTTCAGTAACACAGATCTCTCCAGCTGCTTCTGTGTTATACCAGAAATCTGATTCAGTAAGTTGTGGATAAATCTTACACTTTATTGAGAATTTGGCCCTCTGAAGTTGTTGTACATCATAATTCATATCTAGGTTGTTATGGTAACGTCTAATCTGCAGAATGATTTGACCCGAACACTACTCAGCAGACATCTGGATCTCTGTTCACACAGAAAACTATTAGCCATTGGTCATTGTTTTTTTTGTTTTTTTTTAATTATTTTTAAACATTTTACAATGAACATAAATACTGTACATTACTTCAGTGCGTTTAGTACAATACGGGCTAGATTACAAGTGGTGCGGGAACTATTGCACAGAAGCACGTATTGCACATTGAAAGTAAACACGATCACAAGAGCGCAATAACATTTTACACTCATTGGGTAGCACAACAAATACATTTACAAATACAGTTACACTCACATAAACACTGTCTGATAAATATTATTCAAAAAATAAAGTTATATATACATACATATACATGTCTAAACATGTGTATGTATGTATATATATATATATATGTATAGATGTGTGTGCAGATGTATTTATTTGTTTTACTGTATATTTACTGTATATATTTAACATTCCAGTGTTCTTCACTTATTATATATAATATATATCTGTATATATATTCTTACATCTATATAGATATGCGAAAAAATATAGTAGCAATTAAGATAGGACAAAAATTCATTAAGGGTGGTCCTGAAACAGAGGAGGGACCCAAGTGGCCCTCAGGGTCCCCTGCAGCCTATATGGGGCAACATTAAGGCCCATTCACAATTTCCTATCATGATAAGTGGCTAAAACAGAGCCAAAGACACACTACTGGCCACCTAAGGGTACATGGAATTTAGATTATTTTCACACATTGCAGAACAGGTTACTTAACACACAGAAAAAGAATAAGCCCAAGCTCCCTGAATGGAATGTTTATCTGAAATGGCGCGCAGAAGCTGAAAAACGTCAGCTGGCCTCTCTGAAAACCTCATTAGAGGATCATTTCAGAAAACAGATATCTATCTTCTATCTATTGGGTACTTATAGAGCACAACCTAATCACCCGTGAGGGTCTCAAGGTACTAAGGGAAGCGGAAAGGAGGAGGGGGGGGGGGGAGGGGATGGGCATTCAGTTGAAGATCCAGGTTTTGAGGTCCTTTCTGAACTTTGTAAGGAAGGTGGATTGTCTGAGGTGCAGCGGGAGGGTGTTCCATGTCTTTGCTGCCATGTGGGAGAAGGATCTTCTGCCCGCTGTGAATTTGCTGATGCGGGGGATGACTGTGAGTGCTTGGTCAGCCGATCAGAGTTGTCTGGCGGGGGTGTAGAAATTTACGCGGTGGTTGATGTATTCGGGTCCGATGTTGTGTAGGGCCTTGAATGCATGGGTAAGGAGCTTGAAGGTGATTCTCTTGTTGATGGGGAGCCAGTGTAGGTTCCTTAGGTGTTCGGTGATGAGTCTGGCTGAGGCGTTCTGGATACGTTGGAGTCTCTTTTGGAGTTTGATGGTGGAGCCGGCGTAGAGTGCATTGCCATAGTCCAACCGGCTGCTGAAGGGCATGGGTGACTGTTTTCATGATTTCGGTAGGGATCCACTTGAAGATTTTCCGTAGCAGGTGGAGAATGTGGAAGCATGTTGAGGTGATGGCATTGATTTGTCGGTCCATGGAGAGTAAAGAGTCCAGGATGAAGCCTAGATTTCGTGCGTGGTTGGTTGGGGTTGGAGAGTGACCGAGGGCTGTGGGCCACCAGGAGTCCTCCCATGTGGATTTATTGGGTCTGAGGTGGAGGACTTCGGTTTTGTCTGTGTTCAGTTTGAGCCGGTTGTCATTCATCCAGGCGGTGACTGCTGTCAGGCCTTCGTGGACATTCTTTATGGCGGTGGTGGGATTCTGAGGGTGTCCTCTGTGGTGAGGGAGCTCCAGATAGTCAGTGTGGGGTGTGGGGGGGAGAATTTGAGTGGGGTGTCAGTGGGTGTAGGTGGTGGAGGTTGAGTTATGAGGCATGAAACTGTCATAGATGTTGAGGATCTTGCGGTGGAAGTGTGCAGTGAGGGTATCGCAAAGGTCCTGGGAGGGTGGGATGTCGGTGGTGTCGCTGTTGAGATTAAGAGAATTCCTTGATGACTGAGAACAACTCCTTGCTGTTGTGTGCGTTAGAGTTGATTCTTAGAGTCTTAGATGGCTGTTTTTTTGGTGGTTTTTATCAGGTGGTGGTGGGTGGTGATTGCTTCCTTAAAGGCAGCTTTTTCCAAAGGGTCTTGCTGGATCTCCAGGTTCTTTCCAATTGTCTGCAGTGAAGGGCCGGGGTGAATTAGCTGGCCTTGTTAATGGTTTGGCGGCTGGACGGTTTCTTGAGGGGGGTGAGGATGTTGGAGCAGTGTATGATCCAGCAGTGGAGGTTGCGGGCGGAGGAGTTGGCATCTGTGGAGGTAGGTGGGGAGAATTTGTTTAGGGTGCGGTGCAGTTGGTCTTGGGTGATGTTGTTCCAGTTTCTGTGGTGCGGGTGGTACTGCCAGAGGTGGGTGGTTTGTTGAAGGAGAAGTGTATGCAGTTGTGGTCAGTCCAGAGGAGTTCGGTGATGTGACTGACTGAGATGTGGTTGCCTGCGGAGAAGATCGGGTCGAGGGTGTGGCCGGCTGCTTGGGTTGGGTAGTTTGCTAGTTGCTTCAGTCCGATGGTTCCGAGGTTTTCCAGGAGGGTTGAAGTGTTGTGATCGTTGGGGTTGTCAAGATGGAAGTTGAGGTCACCAAGGAGGATGTAGTCCGTTGAGGCGAGGGCATCATGGACTGCGATGTGGTTGGTGATGGAGTCACAGAATAGAAGGGGAAAAGGCAAAGATACAGGGTCCCTTTTATAACCTCCCATTGCTGAGTAAGGGGAAAAATAAAGGGAAAGACACACATAGGCCACCACCCTATAGTGAGCCAGAACTAGTGCTGGAGCAAGAAATAGTGCAATCTCATGCCCTATACCCCGCATTGCCTCCACAAGCTCCCATAGAGCAAGTGCAAGCAGTAGTGCCCACAGGCCCCCCAGCAAATCCTGCGTTGCGCAGATCTAACAGGAATAGACAAATCCCTAGTGGGTTAGCTGGGTTTTTGACACACAAAGCCCTTGTTAAAAGATTCACAAAGGCTCTCACTGGTGTAAGTGATGAATCAGAGATATGTGGCAGCTATTTGAGTCTGTATTTACTCCATAAGAAAAAGTAAAATTCATTATAGCTTATAACAGAGCTCCATATAATTGGGGAACTGAAACTGCTAGGAGTGTTACTGCCTGGGATGTTATAGCTGATGAAAGAGATGAGACTAAATTATACCAGTGCTATACACACACATACAGAAGTGTATACGAGAGACGTTTACTTCAGCTGTAGACTGAAATAAAATTAACAGTTGACTTTGCAGATGAAATTTTGCAAAATTCTGCAGTACGGGGGAATTGAGGATGTGGAAAGGAATGCAAAAACCTTTATAGTCAGTGCATTTGTAAATGGCTTAGACCAAGAAGTGGCTAAACAATTGCAACTGTCAATGCTAGGATGGTCAACCCTGCCATTTGAAACAGTGCGCACAGGGGCTGGACAAGTGTTTCGGACCCTTAGAACAGAGAGAAGTTAATGAAAGTGCAAAAGAGAGCGGCAGAGGCTCAGACTGTATGCTATTCTCAACAGAACAGGCAGGAAGGAAAGCAAGAGTGGAGAAACAAAGAAACAGTTAAAATGCTATAAATGTGGGAAGCTCTGACATTTTCCTAGAGACTTTTAGTCCCTGCAATACTCCAATTTCCCAGTTAGCAAACCAAACAGTAACCTCCCTTTATACAGGTTTGTGCAAGATTTAAGAACCCTGAATGCAGCTGTAAAAGCTTCATTCCTAGTGGTGCCTAACCCTGCTTCCTTGTTGCCAATCTTGCAAGAGTAGGGCGGGTATAATAACATAAAATAGTAACATAGTAGATAAGGTTGAAAAAAGACAGAAGTCCATCGAGTTCAACCTATACAAATCTAAAATACTTACAAAAAGCTCCAGTTAAGCCTAAATAGCCCCACTAAAAGGTGACTCATTTAATACTAGCAATCATATCCATGAATTTTGTTTATATACAGAAATGTATACAGACTATTTTCAAATGTATCTAGGGTATTGGCATTCACTACCTCCTTTGGTAATGAGTTCCACAATTTTATTGCTCTTACAGTGAAAAAACGTTTCCGTTGCAGGAGATTAAATCTCCTTTCCACCAACCTTAAATTGTGACTTCTTGTCAGAAACAATTTTCTAGGAATAAACAGAGCTTCTGCCATCTCTGAATATGGGCCTTGAATATATTTATATAAAGTAATCATGTCACCTCTCAAGCGCCTTTTTTCTAAAGAAAACAGACTCAGTTTGGCTAGCCTCTCCTCATAGGTTAATTTCTCCAATCCCCTTATTAGCTTTGTGGCCCTTCTCTGAACTTTTTCTAGCTCTGCAATATCTTTTTTTGTGATTGGTCCACAGAACTGCACTCCATACTCAAGGTGAGGTCTTACCAGGGCTTTATATAGTGAAAGAATTATGCTTTCCTCTCTTGAATCAATGCCTCTTTTAATACATGCTAGTATCTTATTAGCCTTTGAAGCCGCTGCCCTGCATTGTGCACCCATCTTTAGCTTGTTATCTATTACTACTCCCAAATCCCTTTCCTCCTCTGTTTGGCTAAGTCTTGTCCCATTTAAAAAATACGTTGCCTGCTTATTTTTACTTCCAAAATGTAGAACCTTGCATTTTTCTGTATTAAATCTCATTTTCCATTTACTTGCCCATACTTCTAATTTTTGCAGATCCCTTTGTAATGAAAGTTCATCCTGCTCTGACCTAATGACCTTACTTAACTTAGTATCATCTGCAAAAATAGAGATGTCGCTATTTAATCCTTGCTCCAAGTCATTTATAAAAATATTAAAAAGAACGGGGCCGAGTACTGATCCCTGGGGGACTCCACTGATCCCTGGGGGACTCAATCTGAGTATGATCCATTTACTACTACTCGTTGCTCCCTATCTTTTATCCAGTTATTTATCCATGAGCTAACATTTTCAGCTATTCCCAGTCCCTTAATTTTGTGCATTAATCTCTCATGTGGCACTGTATCAAATGCCTTTGCAAAATCTAAGTATATCACATCAACTGATTTCCCTTTATCTATATTTTTACTTACTTCCTCATAGAATCTAATTAGATTAGTTTGAAATGATCTATTTCTCCTAAAACCATGCTGATTACAACTCATAATCTTGTTTACACAAATATGATCATCAATATAATCCCTTATAATCCCTTCAAATATCTTCCCCACTATTGATATCAGACTAACTGGTCTATAGCTTCCTGGATCATCCCTGCTTCCATTTTTGAAGAGTGGCACCACATCAGCTTTACGCCAATCCTGGGGTACCATGCCTGAGGATAATGAGTCTTGAAAAATTAAGAGTAGAGGTTTGTCTATAACAGTGCTAAATTCCCTTAACACCCTTGGGTGTATTCCATCTGGGCCTGGAGTTTTATTTACCTTAATATTATCCAGTTTTTTCCTGATATCCTCTAAACATAACCCAGTTAATGGTATGGACTGGCATGTTCTATTTTGTTCCAAAGTATCATCCAATGGTTCCTCTCTTGTGTATACTGAAGAAAAAAACTGGTTTAGTACCTCAGCCTTCTCCCTGTCATTATTTATCATGCTACCCTCCACGCATTTTAATGTACCTATATTATCTTTCTTAGATTTTTTTGCTATTTATGTACGTAAAGAACCTTTTAGGGTTAGACTTAGAATCCTTTGCAATTAATTTTTCATTTTCAATTTTGGCTAATTTGATTGCTTTTAATGACTTTATAGAAGTGTCAGAAGCCATAGAGACTGTGCGACCTGACCTACAGGAAACCCCCCTGACAAACCCAGAGTTGTCATATGTGAAGGGAAAAAGGTAGCAGGCTATGCAGTAGTTTCTGAATCGGAAGTAATAGAATCAGGCCCCATACAGGTTGCAACAGCCCAAGGGGCTGAGTTAATTGCCCTTACCCACGCATGCAAGATAGCAACAGGTAAATCTGCCAAGATCTACACAGACGCGCTATGCTTTTGGAGTAGTGCATGACTTTGGAGCATTGTGGAAACTAAGAGGGTTTATTACTGCAGCAGGGACTCCCATCCAAAATGCCACATATGTCAAAGATCTGTAACATGTTACCATCCTCTTTAGCTGTCATAAAGGTAGCAGCACACAAAAAGGGACATTACAAAAGGAAATGCACAAGCAGACTTAGCTGCAAAGCTTGCTTGACTAAACAAATAGAATACAGCTCTCACAAGCCACAGAAGCACAGAGATGGCTTACCTAAGCCGGCCAAAATGTCCACAAACAAAGGAATTTCTTCAGCTGTGATATAAAAGACCTTTATTGATCATACAGAGTCCATAGAAAAAGCAACGTTTTGGGCTAGCACTTAGCCCTTTCTCAAGCTTAAAGGGACAGTATACACTCATTTTCATATAACTGCATGTAATAGACACTACTATAAAGAATAAGATGCACAGATCCTAATAAAAAATCCAGTATAAAACTGTTTAAAAACTTACTTAGAATCTCTCAGTTTAGCTGTATTAAAAAGGTAGCTGAAAAGCCCACTGCAAGTGGGAAATAAGATACTCCCCCTTCTTTTGCATATGAAAAGACCCTTTACACAAACAGGAGCAAGCTGGAGAAGGTAGCTGACGGTATTCACATAAAACTTTAGGGCTTTGTTAGGAGTCTGAAAATCAGAGCAATGTTATTTAAAAATAAGCAAAACTATTTATTTAAATAAAACAAAAACTGTATGGGCTATATAAAAAGATCATCTACAAAACATTTATGCAAAGAAAAAATGAGTGTATAATGTCCCTTTAACATAATGTGAATTTAATGGTGTTTAAATAGCCATTGTGGCGCCAAACATTTGTAATTTGCACATATACATCGCAATCTAGTGGTTACAATAGTGAATAATTATGCTTAATATTGTACTAAAAAAATGTCATGCATTTCAGCATAGAATAATACATTAGCCCCCTCTAGTGGTTAACAAAATTCATGTGCACAACTCTATATATTTTTACATGATCTTAACTATACGTTCAAATAAAAAATAATTAAAAACATTTAAAATTAAAAAAATCTACAGAGATAATTACAATTATGTCAATAATGTTTGAATCATCTTTAAACCTGTGTCTGTCAAAAATATGGTTACTCAAAAGAAGACATAAGCATCCAATCAAAAAACATCATATGCATACATTCAATATTACCATTAATAGATACACAATTGATGGATTAGATTAGATTCCTCTTTATGTTATATGGTATTATCAGGGTTGGTCTAATTGTACTGTACACACATTTATTAAGATATAAGCAAGAACAGTCCAGCACATCAGACCACTGCACGCCAACCAGGTCTCCACCACCAAGACCAAACAATATCCAGAGAAGTCCAAAGAAGGATGGCAGCAAAATGTGGTATTGAATTATTTATTGAGCACAAAGGTAGCAAAGTTTTGGGAGCAAACCTCCCTTAATCATGCAATAACAAACACTGATACAAAGTACCTTTATATACCCTACCGCCACAAGAGGGCAGTAAAGAGTATTTAAAAAATTTAACCATTTCATATACTTAACATTAACAAATCTTTCAAACAGTGTCTAATGAACTTAACCAAAAAACAGAAGCATATGTAAATATTTCTTATAAATCATGTAGTAACCAAATGTACGTAAATTTAAAGAATATTCCCAAAAGAAATACAAAAGAATACAAAGGCAATAATGTATTTAAAAATATAATATTTATAAAAACCAAATCGTCTTCTGTGATCAGCACGCAACAAGCAGAAATAACTTGTGCTGTTGAAGTCTCTGATCAGATACCTGGGTCTGCTGCTTCCAATGTGGTAAATAAACCTACTGAATTTGACCATATAGTAAATACGGGACTATCTGCTAATATTCATTTGAATAAAGAGACTGTTTGTTCTACTGTGGACTCTTCTGCTTTAAATAACAATGCTAAGAATATTGTGGTTAACATTTCAAGCTCTCCTATTTCTTATGATGAATCATGTGTGTTAAATAAGGGTTTGTCGTTCTGCCCTCGCAGACAATTGTAATTTTCAACTATACAAAGATCTTTTTAGATTTTTTAGAAACATCAGATTGAAAACCCTTTTTCTTTCGTGTAATTGGCAAGAGTCCATGAGCTAGTGACATATGGGATATACAATCCTACCAGGAGGGGCAAAGTTTCCCAAACCTCAAAATGCCTATAAATACACCCCTCACCACACCCACAATTCAGTTTTACAAACATTGCCTCCTATGGAGGTGGTGAAGTAAGTTTGTGCTAAGATTTCTACGTTGGTATGCGCTTCTCAGCATTGTTGAAGCCCGATTCCTCTCAGAGTACAGCAAATGTCAGAGGGACGTAAAGGGAGTATCACTTATTTGAATACAATGATTTCCCTAACGGGGGTCTTTTTCGTAGGTTCTCTGTTATCGGTCGTAGAGATTCATCTCCTACCTCCCTTTTCAGATCGACGATATACTCTCAATTTACCATTACCTCTACTAATAACTGTTTTAGTACTGGTTTGGCTATCTGCTATATGTGGATGGGTGTCTTTTGGTAAGTATGTTTTTTATTACTTAAGACACTCTCAGCTATGGTTTGGCACTTTATGCATTTATATAAAGTTCTAAATATATGTATTGTACTTATATTTTGCCATGAGTCAGGTTCATGTATTTCCTTCAGCAGACTGTCAGTTTCATATTTGGGGAATTTAAACATTTTAAGAAATGTTTTTCTTACCTGGGGTTTAGTCTTTTTTCAATTGACTACTTCTTGCTATTGCGGGTATTAGGCCAGCGGTTGCGTCAAATGCTAAACTTTATTGCGTCATTCTTGTTGCGAAAAAATACGTTTATGACGCAACTTCGTCATTTCCGGCGTCATATGTGACGCCGAGACCTTTCACACGGCGGCATCATTAGTGACGCGAGTGTTTCATTTCCGGTTATTTTTGGCGCCAAAAAAAGTTTACGTTACTTTGTGCGTCATACTTGGCGCCAAATTATTTTCATTATTTCAATACCCCATTGATGTTTGCCTCTTCCTTTTTTTCTCTATCAGAGGCCTATGTTTTTGCATTTTTTCCCATTCCTGAAACTGTCATATAAGGAAATAGATAATTTTGCTTTATATGTTGTTTTTTCTCTTACATTGAGCAAGATGTCCCAATCTGATCCTGTCTCAGAAGTTTCTGCTGGAACATTGCTGCCTGACATCGGGTCTACCAAAGCTAAGTGCATTTGTTGTAAAAGTGTAGAAATTATTCCACCAAATGTCATTTGTAATAGTTGTCATGATAAACTTTTACATGCAGATAGTATTTCCATCAGTAATAGTACATTGCCAGTTGCAGTTCCTTCAACTTCTAATGTGCATGATATACCTGTAAATTTTAAAGAATTTGTTTCTGATTCTATTCTGAAGGCTTTGTCTGCATTTCCACCTTCTAATAAACGTAAAAGGTCTAAAAAAACTTCTCATTTAGCTGATGAAATTTCAAATGACCAGCAACATAATAATTTATCCTCTTCTGATGAGGATCTATCTGATTCAGAAGATCCTTCCTCAGACATTGCCACTGACAAATCTACTTATTTATTTAAAATAGAGTATATGCGTTCTTTATTAAAAGAAGTGTTAATTACTTTGGATATTGAGGTAACCAGTCCTATTGACGTTCAGTCTAATAAACGTTTAAATGCTGTTTTTAAACTTCCTGTGGTTTCCCCAGGGGTTTTTCCTATTCATGAGGCTACTTCTGATATGATTTCTAGGGAATGGAATAAGCCAGGTACTTCTTTTATTCCTTCTTCAAGGTTTAAAAATTTGTATCCTTTACCAGCAAAATCCATAGAGTTTTGGGAAAAAATCCCCAAAGTTGATGGGGCTATTTCTACTCTTGCTAAACGTACCACTATTCCTATGGAAGATAGTACTTCCTTTAAAGGGACAGTCAACACCAGAATTTTTGTTGTTTTAAAAGATAGATAATCCCTTTATTACCCATTCTTCAGTTTTGCATAACCAACACAGTTATATTAATATACTTTTTACCTCTGTGATTACATTGTATCTAAACATCTTCTGACAGCCCCCTGATCACATGACATTTTATTTATTATCTATTGACTTTTATTTTAGCCAATTAGTGCAGTGTCTGCCACAATTCACGGGCGTTCTCACAATGTTATCTATAGGGTTTACCTGAACTAGCTCTCCCCTGCTGTGAAAAGCAAATACAAAAGCATGTGATTAGAGGCGGCCTTCAAGGGCTTAGCAATTATCATATGAGCCTTCCTAGGTCTAGCTTTCAACTAAGAATACCAAAAGAACAAAGCAAAATTGGTGATAAACGTAAATTGGAAAGTTGTTTAAAATTGCATGCCCTATTTGAAACATGAAAGTTTTTTTTGGACTTGACTGTCCCTTTAAGGATCCTTTAGATAGGAATCTTGAATCTTATCTAAGGAAGGCCTATTTATATTCAGGTCATCTTCTCAGACCTGCTATTTCTTTGGCTGATGTTACGGCTGCCTCAACTTTTTGGTTGGAGAATTTAGCGCAACGAGAATTGGATCCTGACATATCTAGCTTTACTCGCTTACTGCAACATGCTAATCATTTTATTTGTGATGCCATTTTTGATATTATCAAAATTGATGTTAGATCCATGTCTTTAGCTGTATTAGCTAGAAGAGCTTTGTGGCTTAAATCTTGGAATGCTGATATGACATCTAAATTTAGATTACTATCTCTTTCTTTCCAAGGTAATAATTTATTTGGTTCTCAGTTGGATTCTATTATTTCAACTATCACTGGAAGAAAAGGAGTTTTTCTGCCTCAGGATAAAAAACCTAAGGGTAAATTTAGGCTTCTAACCGTTTTCGTTCCTTTCGTCAGAATAAGGAACAAAAACTCAATCCTCCTCCCAAGGAATCTGCTTCCAATTGGAAGCCTTCCTCAAATTGGAATAAATCCAAGCCATTTAGGAAACCAAAGTCTGCCCCTAAGTCCGCATGAAGGTGCGGTCCTCATTCCAGCTCAGCTGGTAGGGGGCAGATTAAGGTTTTTCAAGGATTTTTGGATAAAATCTGTCCAAAATCATTGGATTCAGAGCATTGTCTCTCAAGGGTATCGAATAGGATTCAAAGTAAGACCTCCTGTGAGAAGATTTTTTCTCTCACGCATCGATGTAAATCCAGTAAAAGCTCAGGCTTTTCTGAAGTGTGTTTCAGACCTGGAGTCTTCAGGGGTAATCATGCCAGTTCCTCCTCAGGAACAAGGTTTGGGGTTTTATTCAAACCTATTCATTGTACCAAAGAAAGAAAATTTATTCAGACCAGTTCTGGATCTGAAAATTTTGAATTGTTATGTAAGAGTACCAACTTTCAAGATGGTGACTATTCTGCCTTTTGCCTTATATGTCCACAATAGACTTGCAGGATGCATACCTTCATATTCCGATTCATCCAGAACACTATCAGTTTCTGAGATTCTCTTTTCTAGACAAGCATTACCAATTTGTTGCTCTTCCATTTGGCCTAGCAACAGCTCCAAGGATCTTTTCAAAGGTTCTGGGTGCCCTACTATCTGTAAAGAGAACAGGGTATTGCGGTGTTTCCTTATTTGGACGATATCTTGGTACTAGATCAGTTTTTACATACTGCAGAATCTCACACGAATCAACTAGTGTTGTTTCTTCGGAAACATGGTTGGAGGATCAATTTACCAAAAAGTTTCTTGATTCCTCAGACAAGGGTCACCTTTTTAGGCTTCCAGATAGATTCAGTGTCCATGACTCTGTCTCTAACAGACAAGAGACATTTAAAATTGGTTGCAGCATGCCGGCACCTTCAGTCTCAGTCATTCTCTTCAGTGGCTATGTGCATGGAGGTTTTAGGTCTCATGACTGCAGCATCGGACGCGATCCCCTTTGCTCATTTTCACATGAGACCTCTACAGCTTTGCATGCTGAATCAATGGTGCAGGGATTATACAAAGATATCACAATTAATATCCTTGAATCCCAAAGTACGACACTCTCTGACATGGTGTATAGATCACCATCGTTTGGTTCAAGGGGCTTCTTTTGTTCGGCCAACCTGGACTGTGATCTCAACAGAGTCTTTCAGGTTGGGGAGCTGTTTGGGGATCTCTGACAGCACAAGGGGTTTGGAAATCTCAAGAGGCGAGATTACCAATAAATATTTTAGAACTCCGTGCAATTTTCGGGGCTCTTCAGTTTTGGCCTCTGCTAAAGAGAGAACCGTTCATTTGTTTTCAGACAGACAATATCACATCTGTGGCTTATGTCAATCATCAGGGTGGGACTCACAGTCCCCAAGCTATGAAAGAAGTATCTCGGATACTTGCTTGGGCGGAATCCAGCTCCTGTCTAATCTCTGCGGCGCATATCCCAGGTGTAGACAATTGGGAGGTGGATTATATCAGCCGCCAGACTTTACATCCAGGGGAGTGGTCTCTCAATCCAGATGTGTTTTCTCAGATTGTTCAGATGTGGGGTCTTCCAGAGATAGATCTCATGGCCTCTCATCTAAACAAGAAACTTCCCAGATACCTGTCCAGGTCCAGGGATGTTAAGGCGGAAGCAGTGGATGCACTGACACTTCCTTGGTGTTATCATCCTGCTTACATCTTCCCGCCTTTAGTTCTCCTTCCAAGCGTGATCTCCAAAATCATCATGGAACAGTCTTTTGTGTTGCTGGTGGCTCCAGCATGGCCACACAGGTTTTGGTATGCGGATCTGGTTCGGATGTCCAGTTGCCCGCCTTGGCCACTTCCGTTACGGCCGGACCTACTATCTCAAGGTCCGTTTTTCCATCAGGATCTCAAATCATTAAATTTGAAGGTATGGAAATTGAACGCTTAGTTCTAAGTCATAGAAGTTTCTCTGACTTAGTGATTAATACTATGTTACAAGCTTGTAAATCTGTCTCTAGAAAGATTTATTATAGAGTTTGGAAGACTTAAATTTCATGGTGTTGTTCTTATAAATTCTCTTGGCATTCTTTTAGAATTCCTAGATTTTTACAGTTCCTTCAGGATGGTTTGGATAAGGGTTTGTCTGCAAGTTCCTTGAAAGGTCAAATCTCCGCTCTTTCTGTTTTATTTCACAGAAAGATTGCTATGCTTCCTGATATTCACTGTTTTGTACAGGCTTTAGTTCGTATTAAGCCTGTCATTAAATCAATTTCTCCTCCTTGGAGTCTTAATTTGGTTCTGAAGGCTTTACAGGCTCCTCCATTTGAGCCTATGCATTCTTTGGACATTAAACTACTTTCTTGGAAAGTGTTGCTCCTTTTGGCTATCTCTTCTGCTAGAAGAGTTTCTGAGCTCTCTGCTCTTTCTTGTGAGTCTCCTTTTCTGATTTTTCATCAGGATAAGGCAGTTTTGCGGACTTCTTTTCAATTTTTACCTAAGGTTGTGAATTCTAACAACATTAGTAGAGAAATTGTTGTCCCTTCCTTATGTCCTAATCTTAAGAATTCTTTGGAGAGATCCTTACATTCTTTGGATGTGGTAAGAGCTTTGAAATATTATGTGGAAGTTACTAAAGATTTCAGGAAGACTTCCAGTCTATTTGTTTTATTTTCTGGTCCTAGGAAAGGTCAGAAGGCTTCTGCTATTTCCTTGGCTTCTTGGTTGAAACTTTTGATTCATCAAGCTTATTTGGAGTCTGGTCAGGCCCCGCCTCAGAGAATTACAGCTCATTCTACTAGACCAGTCTCCACTTCGTGGGCTTTTAAGAATGAAGCTTCAGTTGATCAGATTTGCAAAGCGGCGACTTGGTCCTCTTTGCATACATTTAATAAATTCTACCGTTTTGATGTATTTGCTTCTTCAGAAGCAGTTTTTGGTAGAAAAGTTCTTCAGGCAGCTGTTTCAGTTTGATTCTTCTGCTTTTGTTTTAAGTTTTTTTCTTTCAAAAATGAAATAAACTTGTTTTTTTGGGTTGTGGATTAATTTTTTCAGCGGAATATGGCTGTTTTTATTTTTATTCCCTCCCTCTCTAGTGACTCTTGAGTGGAAGACTCCACATCTTGGGTATTGATATCCCATATGTCACTAGCTCATGGACTCTTGCCAATTACATGAAAGAAAACATAATTTATGTAAGAACTTACCTGATAAATTCATTTCTTTCATATTGGCAAGAGTCCATGAGGCCCACCCTTTTTATGGTGGTTATGATTTATTGTATAAAGCACAATTATTTCCAAATTTCCTTTGTTGATGCTTTTTACTCCTTTCTTTATCACCCCACTGCTTGGCTATTCGTTAAACTGAATTGTGGGTGTGGTGAGGGGTGTATTTATAGGCATTTTGAGGTTTGGGAAACTTTGCTCCTCCTGGTAGGATTGTATATCCCATATGTCACTAGCTCATGGACTCTTGCCAATATGAAAGAAATGAATTTATCAGGTAAGTTCTTACATAAATTATGTTGTTTTGATAGGGATGTTGGAACTATTACTAAGGCCGATAATAAGTTGAATTTAAAGAAAGTGGGTCTAAGAAATAAGAGTTCCTATATTCCCAATCAGAACAATCATAGCGTTGAAACTTTTGTAAACTTGGTATTATGCGATATTGACTTATTAAAACAGAAATTGGATAAAGATAAAATAGCCAGTAAAGGTAGTAACAAAGGTTCCAATAGGTGTCATGCTAAAAGGAGTTATGTTGATGCTCCTATTAAATATAATAATTTTTCTAAAAAAAGACTTTGTAGCTTTAAAATCTCTTCAATCTACGGATGACATCATACTAAAAAGTGCCGATAAAGGCGGAGCCATTGTCATTTTAGACAAAGAATACTATGTTAATTAAATTAAAAGCCAATTAAACATCACTCTTGTATACAGAAGGTTATCCAACAATCCCATTTTTTTAATACAGAAAGAACTTGGAAAAATATTGCTTAATGCGGTAAATAATGGTATTATTGATAAAGATTTAGCTACATTTTTAGAAATTAAACACTCTAAAACTCCTGTGATTTATGCTTTACCCAAAATCCATAAAAACTGTAGGTAACATCCAGGCCGCCCCATAGAGGCCTACTTATCAAGCCGTCAACTTACTTGCATTCAATGGCACCAATATGCTCGCCTAACATCGCTGCCGCGGACCTGAATACTTTCTCCAAAGTTACTAAAAAAGCTGTCAAAAAGCCGCACACCAAGTACGGGGCGATGAGCAGCGGACTGTTGTTAACTAACAGTCATCGATCTCGCTGCTATTTGGCTTTTTCACAGCTTTATTTGTACCCTGTCACTAAACACCCACACTATACTACACTGTTTTACCCCTATCCCGCTGCTCTTGGACCCCACTGCAACTAAATAAAGTTATTAAACCCTAAACCACCGCTCCCGGAGCCCACCGCCACTCTAATAAATGTATTAACCCCTATCCTGCAGCTCCTGGAGCCCACCGCCACCTACATTATGTTATTAACCCCTAATCTGCCACCCCCTATACCGCTGACACCTACATTATACTTATTAACCCCTATCCCGCCGCTCCCGGAGCCCACCGCAACTAAATAAAGTTATTAACCCCTAAACCGCCAGCCCCCACCTAGCTATAAACTAAATTAACCTATTAACCCCTAAACCTAGCAACCCACTAACTTTATATTAAATATTAACTCATCCCTATCTTATAATCAATTTAAACTTAACTTTAGAATTACATTAAACTATAATAAACAATTAATCTACCCTAACTATTATACTAAAATTACATTAAAATATATTAAACTAATAATTAATCTACACTAACTAGTATACTAAAATTACATTAAACTATATTAAACTAATAATTAATCTACACTAACTTTTATAATAAAATTACATTAAACTATATTAAATTAATAATTAATCTAACTGTTCCAATCAGCCAATAGAATGCAAGCTCAATCCTATTGGCTGATTGGATCAGCCAATAGGATTGAAGGTTAATTTAATTGATTGCATCAGCCAATAGGATTTTGTCTACCTTAATTCCTATTGGCTGATAGAATTCTATCAGCCAGTCGGAATCTAAGGGACGCCATCTTGGATGACGTCACTTAAAGGAACCTTCATTCATCGGGAGTCGTCGGAAGAAGAGGATGCTCCGCGCCGGATGTCTTGAAGATGGACCCGCTCCTCGCCGGATGGATGAAGATAGAAGATGCCGTCTGGGTGAAGACTTCTGCGGGCTTGAATGAAGACTTCGGCCGCCTGGATGAAGACTTCTCCCGGCTTCGATGAGGACTTCTGCCGGCTTCTTGGAGGATGGATGTTGGATCTTCAGAACTGTAAGTCGATCTTCAGGGGTTAGTGTTAGGATTTTTTAAGGGTGTATTGGGTGGGTTTTATTTTTAGATTAGGGTTTGGGTGTAATAGAGCTAAATACCCTTTTAAGGGCAAATCCCATCAAAATGCCCTTTTCAGGGCAATGGGGAGCTTAGGTTTTTTCAGTTAGTGTTTGATTTGGGGGGTTTGGTTGTGTGGGTGGTTGGTTTTACTGTTGGGGGGTTGTATTTTTTATTTACAGGTAAAATAGCTGATTTCTTTGGGGCAATGCCCCACAAATGGCCCTTTTAAGGGCTATTTGTAGTTTATTGTAGGTTAGGGGTTTTTTATTTGGGGGGGGGGGGGGCTTTTTTATTTTCATAGGGCCCTTAGATTAGCTGTAATTAGTTTACATCTTTGATAATTTATTTTTTATTTTTTGTAACTTAGTGTTTATTTTTTTGTGTAACTTAGTGTTTGTTATTTTTTGTAACTAAGTTGTTAGTTTTTTGTAATTTAGTAATTTTTAGTGTAGATTTAAATTATTTGAGTAGGGTTAGGTTTCTAAATATATAAAATAGTTAATTTAATTTGTAGTTTAATGTAGTTTTAGTATAACAGTTAGGATAGATGCATTATTAATTTAATATAGTTTAATGTAATTTTAGTATAATAGTTAGGGTAGATTAATTAATAGTTTAATATAGTTTAATGTAATTCTAAAGTTAAGTTTAAATTTATTATAAGATAGGGATGAGTTAATATTTAATATAAAGTTAGCGGGTTGTTAGGTTTAGGGGTTAATAGGTTAATTTAGTTTATGGCGAGGTGGGGGGCTGGCGGTTTAGGGGTTAATAGGTTTAGTAAGTGCTAGTGATGTGGGAGGCCAGCGGTTTAGGGGTTAATACCTTTAGTTAGTTGTGGTGGGCTCCGGGAGCGGCGGGATAGGGGTTAATAACTTTTATTTAGGTGGCGGCGGTGTCGGGACGGCAGAATAGGGGTTAATATATATAATGTAGGTGGTGGTGATGTTGGGGAGGCAGATTAGGGGTTAATAAGTATAATGTAGGTGGCTGCGGTGTAGGGGGTG
This sequence comes from Bombina bombina, assembly GCF_027579735.1. NCBI lineage: Eukaryota > Metazoa > Chordata > Amphibia > Anura > Bombinatoridae > Bombina > Bombina bombina. Next base: position 248,664,780 of record NC_069502.1, read on the forward strand.
GCAGATTAGGGGTTAATAAGTATAATGTAGGTGGCGGCGGTGGCGGGGTGGCAGATTAGGGGTGTTTAGACTCGGGGTACATGTTAGGGTGTTAGGTGTAAACATAACTTTTATTCTCCCATAGGAATCAATGGGATAATGGGCAGCAGCGAACATGAGCTTTGCTACTTTCAGACTCCCATTGATTCCTATGGCATCCGCCGCCTCCAGGTACGCTGGGCTGGAATAGTGGCGAGCGTACCTGGTAGAAATTTGTTAACTTACAAAAGTAGTCAGATAGTGCCGAATTTGCATTCGGAACATCTGTAATGACATAAGCATCGATCTGTGTCAGGCTGAGACCGGCGGATCGTATGTTACATCACAAAATTCTACTTTTGCCAATCTGTAGGGTTTGATAACTAAGGGGAATCAGGCTCGCCACAATTACGCTGCGGAATTCGAGCGTATTTGCGGTTGATGGCTTGATAAATAGGGGCCATAGTCTCCAGTATTGGTTCAGTGTCTTCTAATATATCAATCTATCTGGACAAAATATTAAGACCTTTTGTTGAAAATTCAAATTAATTTCTTAAAGACACTAGTGACTTTCTGCTAAAAATGGAGGCATTGGGGTTGAGCACTAGTAAATTTCTACTTTTTAGCCTTGATGTCGAAAGCTTATATACATCTATTACCCACGTAAGTGGTGTGGGGGCTGTAAAATCTGTTTTAAGTAATAGTGGAGATTTTTCTATTGCTCAAACTGAGTTCCTCGTTTTATTGTTGGAATTTGTTCTTTATTATAATTATTTTGTTATTTCAGGATGAATATTTTTTACAGATAAAGGGTACTGCCATGGGTTCCAACGTCACCCCCAATTATGCCAACTTATTAATGAATATGTTCAAAGAGAAATTTGTCTTTGCCAACTTGGACTTCATTCCATGTGGTGCCTGTTGGTGGCGCTACATCGATGATGTCTTTGGCATTTGGTTGGGCGACGTTGGAACCCTGGTTTCTTTTGTTAATGATTTAAACAGTTCCACTACCCATTTAAAATTTACTCTCACTTATAGTAAAGAGGAGTTGGTGTTTTAAGATACCAAAATTATTAAGATGGGCGATTCCCTTAAAGTTGATTTGTTTAGAAAACCGACAGACCGCAATAGCATACTGCATTTTGATAGTGCCCATATATTAGACTTTGTAAAAGCATACACCTAGAAGCCAGCTATTAAGAGTACGATGTATTGTAACTGATTAAAATTTATTTGATCTCAGATTAAGGGAAATGAGGGATCGCTTTATTGAGAGAGGCTACCCCCAGACTTTAATTGAAAAAGAAATGGACGCTATATCACATATTCTAAGAGAGAGCCTTTTAAACTCCAAAAAGGACAAAAAGTCCAAGAGTCAGCGGATGGTCTATGTCTCTGAGTTTAACTCTCAAAGCCACCTAATACAAAACATAATCAAAAAACACTGGGGCTTTTTGAAAAAGTGTAATCCTAACATACATGAGTTTGTTGATATGCCAATGCCAGCATTTAAAAGACGGGTTAATATCCATCAAAAGTTAATCAGATCTGATATTGGGTCTGTAAATGTTCTTGATAAGCAAATATACTTAACTAATAAAAATAATGGGTGTTTTCGCTGCCTTGGTTGTTCCTGTTGTGGGAACATGACCGAAGGGTCATCATTTTTTCATCCCAAATCAGGTAAAAGGTACACAATTAAGGGTTTCCATACTTGTAATACTCAATATGTGATATATCTTGTTAAATGCCCTTGTGGGTGTGGCTATGTGGGTGAGACCACTAGATCTATCAGAGATAGAATTATTGAACACAAGAGTTCAGTTAGAAATAACAATCTACTTACCCCTGTCTCCTGTCACTTTTCCAAAATGGGACATGCTGTTAATCAGCTACGTTTCCAGATTATTGAATTTGTTACTAGACCAAGGAGGGGAGGGGACAGAAATTTATTATTAAAGCATTCTGGATTTTTGAACTAGGCACTATGGAACCTGATGGAATGAATAGGGATTTGGATCTTTCTGTATTCTTATAAATAAACTTTTTTATAAATATTATATTTTTTATAAATATTATATTTTTAAATACATTATTGCCTTTGTATTCTTCTGTATTTTGTTTTGGGAATATATAAGTTTATGTACATTTGGTTACCACATGATTTATAAGAAAATATTTACATATGCTTCTGTTTTCTGGTTAAGTTCATTGGACAGTGTTTCAGAGATTGGTTAATGTTAAGTATATGAAATGGTTACTCTTTACTGCCCTCTTGTGGTGGTAGGGTATATAAAGGTACTTTGTTTCAGTGTTTGTTATTGCATGATTAAGGGAGGTTTGCTCCCGAAACGTTGCTACCTTTGTGCTCAATAAATAATTGAATACCACATTTTGCTGCCATCCTTCTTTGGACTTCTCCACACATTTATTAAGGAAAGAGGTTGTCTACCAAAAAGCTGTCCAATTGCATTCCCTATTTAGTTCCTTTGGAGTCAAAGTATCTAGTTTATTGATCCATAACATTTCTCTTTTATTCAAAATAGCCTCCCTATCACCCCCCCTCTTCTAGGCATTTGTATCTGTTCAATAATTTGATAGTGAAGCTGACTGATGTTATGCCCCGCTTTCAAAAATGGGAGGATACTGGGGCATCTTTGTCTCCACATCTTATATTAGATTTATGTTCAGAGATCCTCTCTCGTGCTTCTCTAGTGGACTGACCAATATATAAAAGGGAACATGGGCATTTGATAGCATAAGTTATAAATTTATATCTACAGGTAAAATAATCTTTTATTTTGTATTTTTTTACCTTTGTAGGGGTGAACAATTCTATCCCCTTTGATCATGGAATTACAATTAATACATGAAAGGCAAGGAAAACATCCTGTTCGTGTCCCGCCCATAATACCTTTCTGGATGCTTTTACTGCCTCCAATGTCAGCTTTGACCAATTGCTCTTTAATATTAGGGCCCCTTTTATAAGCTGACATAGGGAATTCTGTAAATGCTTTTATTTCTGGATGGCATTTTTGTAGAATATGCCAGTATTTTCTCAATACTTTATTAATCTGGTTGCTTCTTGTGTTGTACTGGGAGACAAAGACTAATTTATCAGTCATATCTCTTGTCTTTTTCTCTCTAGTCATAAACTTGCATAGAGATAATATTCTGTTTCTCTTCCTGAACTAATCTGACTGGATACTAGGGATGGGCGAATGTTTCTAAAAATTCAAAATTTAAAACGAATTTTGATACATTCGTTCGTTCAAATCGAATTTCGAATGTTTATATAACATTCTAACATTCTATTTTCGAATTTTTGTTTTTGAATTTTTCAATAAAATTCGAAAATATTCGTTCGAATAATAGAATGTTTAGCTATGTATTCATTCAATTTTGAAATGTAATATTCAAATTCGAATGTGACATTCGAATTCGAATGTGACATTCAAATTTGAAATAGTATTTCTATTTTCTAGTCTACAACTGTGTTTAATAAATGTAATATTCGAATTCGAATGCTACATTCAAATTTGAATGTCACATTCGAATTTGAAATAGTATTTCTAGTCTAATACTGTGTTTTAAATGTGATATTCGATTCAAATGCGATATTCGATTCGAATGTGACATTCAAATTTGAAATAGTATTTCTAGTCTAATACTGTGTTTTATAAATGTAATATTCGAATTTGAATGTGACATTCGATTCAAATGTGATATTCGATTCGAATGTGACATTCGAAATAGTGTTTCTAGCCTACAATTATGTTTTATAAATGTAATATTCGAATTTGAATGTGATATTCGAATGTAACATTCGAATTCGAATGTGACATTCGAAAACTGTAAATAACATTTGAAAATCAAATTTTTAAGAATATTCGTTCTTATCAACATTCTGATATGTAAATCGAATTTCTACAATAACATTCGTTCTAACATTCGAATTCGGATATAAACACATTCGCCCATCCCTACTGGATACCCTCTTTGAATACATTTATTAGTAATTTGTTCTAAGCGCACTTTTTTTAAATCAGAATCGGTCATAATACGACTTACCCTCAATAGCTGACTCTTAGGTATTGCCTTAAAGGTGGACGGTGGGTGAAAACTGTTGAAAATCAATGTGTTGTTTTTATCGGTAGGTTTTGAATAGATATCAGCTTTTAAACCACCCTCCCCTTTGTAAATGCAAGTATCAAGGAACTGGATAGAATGTTCATTTCAAGTAAGGTTAAATTTAATATCGTTGACAGATCTATTAAGAAAATCAACGAAGTCAGTTAGGGATCCAATGTCGCCATACCATATGCCAAACACATCATCGATGAAGCGCCACCACGTGGCACCATACTCTTTAAGCAACATGTTTTTATAAACAAATAATTCTTCAAAGTTGTTCATGAAGATGTTGGCATAGGTAGGTATGACATTGGATCCCATGGCTGTCCCTTTCCTCTGAAAATAGTATGTGTCTTTAAAAAGAAAATAATGGATTTAGATAGCATTATATTTATTGTCACTTGCCAACATTTTAGCCATTGACATATCCCCACTAGTGAGCTTAATGGACGTGTATCAACTCAACATGTCAGGTGTGAATGAAATATTTTTTTGACTCTGTAAATCTAGATTTTGTAATTTCTGTAAGAAATCGTAGGTATCTTTAATATATGAGGAAGATCTGATAACATAAGGCTGCAGAATCTTGTCACGCAAGACAGCAATATTGGTAACAATTAACCCGGAACCAGCCACTATAGGTCTACCCGGTGGCTTTGAATATTTTTTGTGGATTTTGGGCAGACAGTATAATACAAGTCTTATATGATGTTTAATATTTAAAAACAAATTCCCTTAGATCACTAGAAATTAACTCCTCTTTAACAGCCTGTGCCAAAATACTTCTTCTTCTGTATTCCTTAATTGATGTTCAATTTCAGCCACATAATCTTTCTCATCCATTACCACCAAGGCACCACCTCTTTGTCTGCCCCTTTAAGGGTTAACTGCTTTCTCGATTTAAGCGAAGTAAAGGATGCTATATCAGTTTTGTATTCCAATAGTTTCTTTTGAAACATAAAATAAGGTTTTTGAAACAATCTTTCAACATCCTTGATCACTAGATCAAAGAATGTGTTAACACTATTATCAGTAGTATTGGGATGGAATGTACTACTGTTTCTTAAACCAACTGAGTTACATGTGAGTATATTCTCTGAAGGCAAAGTATCTTTAACACATTCAACATTTTCATTTTTACCAAAAAACTTTTTCAATTTAATGGTACGAAAAAATGTATGTAACTGTTGCTTGATTTGGAATAAATTCCCTTTATTCACTGGACAATAGGATAACCCTTTATTTAGCAATAGAAGTTCTGCATCTGCTAAAGTTGCCCCAGAAATATTATGCACAATATTGAATTTATTAGCATTATTAGTAGCACTAGTTAAAAAAAATGTATCAAGTGCGTCTGAGTGTCCCATCTCCTTATGTACAGATCTAATAACCATGTCAACCATATCCATTTTATCTATTGTGTGTGCATTATGTGTCATAATTTGGTCACGGTCCACCCCTGAGATGGAATCCCTCTCTGAAAAAGTAGAAGACATGCCGCCAACAACCCGCTCTTCTTGTGAGTGAGATGGATTACTCCCCGGGTTCTCCGTTGGGGTGATGTCGTCTACCGGGCTTTGTTTTGGTTGTTCCACCGAGTTTGTCTGGCTTTCTTGGCTCCTGGAATGGATGGTTATATGCTTGCAGTGTTTCCTACCGCCCATCCGGCATTGACGTCCGAATCCTCTGTCAAAAAACACGCTGACAACTCTGACTCACTCTGTATGTCACCGGGTGTGTGAGGCTTGTCGCGTTGCTGATGTTGGAATCATGGTTTGGGATGGCCGCCCACATCTGTCTTCTGCGACCACGGATAGACGTTACCCAGAATATTTCTTCCAGCGTTTTCTTATATTCATTTACAGACTTAGATATTTTCTTAACCAGAGCTTTATATTCATCAAGCGGCATACTCTTTTGCAATTCCAGCTTTGTTTTTTCCACTTTCACTTTGTGCTTTGCGATTTCCTTCAAATTCAACAGTCCAGGTGATGATATCAAAAGAACATTTATTCAAAATGTTCTCAAATCTCTCACAATACTCTGGTCTATCAGCAAACAAAGTGGGACTTGTGGACATCCACAAACTTCCGGGTATCCGCTGAATTTTGAAATATTCAGATAGGGTGACTGCATGCAGCTGTAAAAACATCTGTTTGACACTATCTTTTTCCAAACATTTGCTAGTTATTTCTTTAGGAGCAATATTTAGAAAGTCTCTAGAGCCCATTACAGAGGAAAAAATGGATTGTAAATCTTCTTCTGAGTAGCCAAATGTGTTAGGACCCTTTTGTGTATTAGATACTTCTGAGACCATAGTGGTGCAAGTATTTCTCCAGTTAAAATGTATTCTTGAATAAACAAATAGAATACAGCACTCACAAGTCACAGGAATATGAATCCTCTGTCAAAAAACACGCTGACAACTCTGACTCACTCTATATGTCACCGGGTGTGTGAGGCTTGTCGCGTTGCTGATGTTGGAATCATGGTTTGGGATGGCCGCCCACATCTGTCTTCTGCGACCACCGATAGACGTTACCCAGAATATTTCTTCCAGCGTTTTCTTATATTCATTTACAGACTTAGATATTTTCTTAACCAGAGCTTTATATTCATCAAGAGGCATACTCTGTTGCAATTCCAGCTTTGCTAGTTATTTCTTTAGGAGCAATATTTAGAAAGTCTCTAGAGCCCATTACAGAGGAAAAAATGGATTGTAAATCTTCTTCTGAGTAGCCAAATGTGTTAGGACCCTTTTGTGTATTAGATACTTCTGAGACCATAGTGGTGCAAGTATTTCTCCAGTTAAAATGTATTCTTGAATAAACAAATAGAATACAGCACTCACAAGTCACAGGAATATGGAGCCAAGCCTGCCAAAATGTCCACATACAAAGGAATTTCTCCAGCTTCAAAGCAAGCTGTTATACACAGTCCAGGGTCATACAGGCCTTACCTCATGCAGACTCCCAGGAAAGTCCACTAATATGTTTGGAGACTTTATATATGAGGGTATGGTACAGAAGGAAAATTACAAATGGTGTGAGTTAGGGGCTACACAAGAGGAGGGTAGGTGGTTGGCACCAACAATTTGCCTTCTCTCACAGCATCTTTGATGCCATACATAGTGAGGCTCACTTATGGAATCTCACATGTGAACAGGTACAACATGCATGAGATAATTACATCACAATGGTGGGCCCCTGGAGTCAGACATGCAATTGAGACCTTGTGCCCTGCTTGTGTGATCTTCAGAACAATGTAGGGAAACCCATTAAGCCTGTAATTAAGAAACACCCACCTTGTCCGTGGGGACCTTTTGTGAATCTGCAAATGGATTCTGTAGAATTGCCAAAGGTCACACATTACAAACACATCCTAGTCATACTAGACACGTTCTCAGGGTGGGTGGAAGCCTTTCCTTGTGTTTCTGCAGATGCTAAAACAGTCGCAAAAAGGCTGCTGCAGAAGTTCGTTCCTAGGTATGGGTTACCACAGCACATATATTCAGATCAGGGTACTCACTTCACAGGGCAGGTGGTACAGGAAGTAGCAAAGAAACTGCACATACCATATCATTTGCATGGCTCCCATCATCCCCAAAGCACAGGAGCTGTAGAAAGGGCTAATGGTGTGTTGAAAAACAAATTGGCAAAAATCTGTGGGGAAACAAATCTCAAGTGGCCAGATGCTTTGCCTCTGGCCTTAATGTCTATGGGAGCTACCCTAAGTTGCAAACACAAATTGTGCCCACATGAAATCCTCATGGGTAGGCCAATGAATACTTGAAGACTGAGATGGTTGTCTTTGACAATAAGAATAGTAACTTAAAATTAGATTTTAATAACTCTGGTAACAAATGTATAATTATTCTAGACATTTGCTGATAAGATGACAATTGATAATATAAATATTAATGAATTTGTAACAAAATTATGATATCACTTAAAATATATTTTAAGATGGATGTCTCTAAAAATCCTTAGAATAAATAACTGAATGTCTGGAAAGAAAAAAACTGTAGTAGAAAATACGGATTGTTTGGATGATAATCTAAGTATAAACTATAAAAAAGAATGAAATGCTACTAAAAGAACAAACTATACAAATAAGTTAAGGAATGAGAAGGTGGTAAAGATATGGCTTTAAAATGTAATGCTCGTGGGATACTCCTCTATCAGACCGAACTCAGCCAGTAGTCTTGTTATCCCGGCGTCGACCCGGAATGATAGGGAATATCCCAGAGCAGAGAAAGTTAATGAGATGAGGAGTGTGGCACTCACCACAGGCAGGGCAGTCCCCAGCGGTAACAGTGGAGCAGTACAAGGAGGAATCACTAGAATAGTCAGGCAGGGAGGGGTTGGCAACAGTAAAGCAGTCCAAGGATAAACCACTTGAATAGGCAGGCAGGAAGGGTTTTTCAACAGGAAAACAATCCAGCAGAGTAAGGGTTAAGGCAGGTAGAGTAGTCAGACAGTCAAGTTCAGCAACTGCAAACAATCCTGCAGTTTAAGGGGTAAGGCAGGTAGAGTAGTCAGGCAGGCAAGTTCAGCAGCGATATGAGGCACAGGAAAGAAGATCTGTCACACCCAGCAGCACACAAAGCAACACCTATACTTGGGCAGTGACAGATCATTCTTACCTGGTTTAAATAGGTGCAGATTCGCGCCTCAGAGGTCCGCCCGGCATCCGGAGTGTGCGGCGATGACATCAGCACTGCACGCATCCAGAGCCGACACTGCCCCTGACAACGAGCAGAGAAGGAGACACCGCGCCCCTAGCAACGGCTAGAGCGGCACGACGTGACATAGCCCCCCTCTCAAGGGTTCCCTCCGGGAACCAGAGTCGGCCTCAAAGGATGAGCAGTATGGAATCTGGAGACCAAAGATGGAGCATGCACATCACGGGCAGGAACCCAGGAACGAACTGCCACGGAGTAACCCTTCCAATCCTGTATCTGGAGTCCAGAATCTTAGCTACTTCATATTCAGGGTCACCACGAACCAAGAGCGGAGGAGGAGGAGCTCGGAGCCAGGTATATCTGTTCTTGATGTACGGTTTAAGTAGTGAGATATGGAAGACTGGATGTAAGCGTAGGGTTTTTGGCAAGGCCACTTTGTAGGCAACAGGAGACAGTCTTTTCAGGACCTTGTAAGGGCCGATAAACCTAGGCTCCAATTTGTGACAGGGTTGACGTAGACGAATATGTCGAGTGGAGATCCAAACACGTTCACCCACTGGGATGGCACGTACAGAAGCCCTATGATGATCAGCAAACTTCTTATATCTAGAGACAGCTGAACACAGCTGAGAGTGAATACGGTGCCAATGTGTGGTGAGTTCAGCGACGTGTCGGTCTGCGGCAGGGACACCAGTGGACCGAGCCAAAAGAGGGAAGACACAAGGTTGATACCCTGCTGTGGCTTGAAATGGAGAACATCGAAGAGAAGAGTGCCAATGAGTGTTTCTTGCCAGCTCAGCTAGTGGTAGCAATTCAGACCAGTTGGTATGGCGAGCGTTGACAAAGGCTCTAAGGTAGGCTTCAAGATTCTGGTATGTTCTCTCAGTTAGTCCATTGGTCTGAGGATGGTAGCCAGACAACAAGGAAACAGTGCTTCCAATCAACTTACAAAAGGCTCTCCAGAAGGCAGAGATGAACTGTGGACCTCTGTCGGAAACAATATTCACAGGAATGCCATGAAGTCGCACCACATGCAAGAGAAAAAGGGACAACAATTCCTGAGCAGAGGGTAGTTTGGTTAAGGGTACGAAGTGAGCCAGTCTGGAAAAGCGGTCCACCACAACCCAGATAAATGTATGGTGGTTGGAAGAAGGAAGGTCCTGAATGAAGTCCATTGTAATGTGTGTCCAGGGTCGTTTGGGAATGGACAATGGTTGGAGCAAGCCAGGAGGCAAGGATCGGGGAGTCTTGTTGGCCTCACAAGATGTGCAGGCTTTCACATAATCCTGAGCGTCAAATTTCATAGTAGGCCACCATACATGTTGGGAAAGACGCTTGAAAGTCTTAGTCGAACCAGGATGTCCTTAAAGTTTGCTATCATGAGCCCAGGCTAGCACAGGAATGCGTAGGTTCAGAGGTACAAAGAGGATATCGGAGGCCATGGGGGCACCAGGAGGTTTACTAGACTGAGCACATTGCAATCTTTGCAGAAGGGTGGTATTGAGTTGAGCAACCACACAGGAGGGGGGTATGATGTGTTCGATAGGAGTTTCTGAGGAATCATTTGAGTGAGGGAACTGACGGGAAAGGGCGTCCACCTTCTTGTTCTTGGTCCCAGGAAGATATGAAAAATACATATGTCAGGGCTGTTTAAATAAATGTTTTGTATAAGAACCCTGACATTTTTCATATGTGTCCCTTCTTAAAGCGGCAATATGGTCAGCCTAGATATAACCAATGAATTGGGTCTGGCCATTTGCCGGGCTGGGATAAAAAGAGAGAAAACGTCCACTGTTCCCTTTTGTTATCATAATTGTGGTTTATTGTTTGCTCTCAATGAATGAATATCCACAGCTTCTGTGATCCATAACTAGCCTTGGTGGTTACTGACTGGTTCCTTACTGTACACTTTGATGGTAGGTGATAGGTGACACATGGGGGCCTATTTATTAAATGTCTTGCGGACCTGATCCGACAGTGCTGATCAGGTCCGCAAGACCTCGCTGAATGCGGAGAGCAACACGCTCTCCACATTTAACATTGCACCAGCAGCTCACAAGAGCTGCTGGTGCAACGCCACCCCCTGCTGACTTGCGGCCGCCAGCAGGGAGGTGTCAATCAACCTGAAATCGTGATTTCCGGCGATTCCTGTCCGCCTCATCAGAGCAGGTGGACAGGGTTATGGAGCAGCGGTCTTTAGACCGCTGCTTCATAACTGCTGTTTCTGTCGAGTCTGAAGACTCGTCAGAAACATGGGCCCACAAGCTCCATCCGGAGCTTGATAAATGGGCCCCATAGGCTTCATTTATGAAATGCCAGGCAGACAAGGGCAGACAATTCTGAGCCTTTTTACTGGCAGCTAGCCGGAAGCAATACACTGCTCACATTTCTCATTGCACAAGCGTCAGCTTGCACAATGCTGCCCTCTGCTCACGTGCGGCTGTCATCTATTTTTATCACATCTCTATCACCTCTAAGGTAAGGTATGCGATTTGTTGAGGGGGTGGCAACATGTGTCTTCACTTGGTTGGGCAAATTTCCTTGCCGCTGTCCTGCCTGGAGTTATACCAATAAAAGCACATAAAATGTATCCTAATACATACAGTGACTTAGCTAAAAAAGGAAAACAGGTACAAATGTAGTGTACCATCCACAAATCATTTAAAAGTTTAGCTTGTATTACGAAGTTAGGAAAAGGAGAAGCGTTCATTCAAAAGTGTAAATGGGACATGCTGGCTTTACAATGCTTATATGTTTTGGTAGTCTTAAAGGGACATTATAAATGAAGTTTAAAACCACATTCACATATACTGAATAAATGTATTTTTTGTTACGTGTGGAGGCTTGTCCCTCTTTACCAATACAGCAGAGAATGTTGCCCCTACAGGATGTAACATATATTTCCTGATAGTTTAAATTTAAACAGTGTATAAATAACATAACCAGCTTTCAAGTAAAATATCTTCTTCATATATTACTGTTCTTCTTTACATATGAAAAAAATGTGTTTTTGCTCCATTTGCCCCTTTAAGCTTTCAGATGTGCTTTTAGACTATTCCTATCTGTTGTTAGTGGATATTGAACTCTGAAGGATCAAAGTAGAGCACTAATCATCTCTTGTCACTGCATATGTCACCTAAAGAGATTAGTTTATCCACAGTTCAAAAAGTCAGTTTGCTCAAATATCAATAAAATGTCACTTTTGTATAGAACAATGCTTATTTCAGCCGTCAGTAGCAGGCAAGTGTTTCCTCAGGTAAAACAATGGCTTCAAATGTAGCCTAAGTGACAACCACTTCAACTAAAATGTCTCATAACATTAAAAACTATACAACTACTCTGTGAATATACATGCACACCGATACTACATATGTACATATATATGCATGCGCACACACATACACAAAAACTAAAATGCTTAATAAAGGTCCACTAATACAAGCCTGAAATGCGTTGGGGATTTATATTTGGAGTGTTTTAGCTAGACATGCTGTTGAATGCAGAAGTAGGTGACTCCTCATAGACTTTGACTCTTTTCAGAGCCAGATTTATGCTTGTGAAAGATCCCCACACTAAGATCTGGATTTGCACAGATCTTAATGTGGTGATCTTTCACAATCATAAATCTGTCTCTAAAAATAGTCAAAGTCTATAAGGAGTCACCTACTTCTGCATTCGACAGCTAACGAAGCTGCTGAATGCCCATGTCTAATTTTAGCATATTAGGACTGGCACATGTAAACCCCCTCATCCAATCTGAAATATATATATACGTTGTGCGGTAATTTGGCTATTGTACCGCACCACGTATATATACCTCGTCGTTTCAGGATGCTCCAGCACTCTCGGCTGTTAAGTTGCAGCCGAGATCTGGAGCTCTTGAAGCCTCCATATAAGCCTCCATATGAGGGCAGATGCTTGATGGTTACAGACGGTGACACTGTGTGTGTCACCGTCTGTAACGATCTTCTGCTGGAGTCGACCGGAGGTGTGGGCGTGAGTTGGATGGTGGGTGGGCACCCCAGCAGGGGAGGTAGGAGGGAACTGGAGGAAGTGGGAGGGGACCTATGCTACAGAAAAGTTGAAATAAAGGGACAGGGAGGGATGGGGCAGCTACGTTACAGAAAAGGGGATCTGGTGGTGTGGGGGTCCCCTAACTAAAGATTGTGGGTGGGGGTTACACTACCTACAAAAAATATAAAAATAAAAAAAATTGCGGAGCTAAGCCGGATTTCCTGCACAGCTATTGGCTAAGAGGTGGAAACATCACCTCTCACCCAAATAGGGAAAATAGCGATCTGCCGGTGGGCTGCCTTAGCTGTTTTAAGTCAGTTTAGTTAAGTTTGCAAAAATACCATTATATGTGAAAACACCACAAAAATAAAGTGTCATTTTTTTATGGTATACACGGTTAATATCAGCATAACAGTCAAAACATTAGAAACGTTTTAAAATTACACAAACTTCACAATGTCAGAGCACAGATACTTGAGTATATTGCAACTTAATGGTAATGAGATGCACCTGGTAAAAACAAGTTTGCGCAGACAACAATCAGGTGCTCTACGAAGCAGACTCCCAAATAAGTTGTTCTGCAATCAGGTTCTGAATATCTTAGTAGGTAGCGTGCTGAACTAAAGACCAGGAAACACAGGTTCAAGTCCAACCCAGAAACTCTGTTCCACAATTACACCAGACAAACATACAAAAACACTCAAACCCTGGTATGCTTATCACATGCTGTGTCTCACAGGGGTATCACATTCCTCTATGTATTATAGGGGGCATAAAAGGGAATGCCCCAACCCCCTAATGATGTTTCACAAGCCGATGGGTCTGTAAGGTAATCACTGTTGCCACCTGGGCATCTGACCCCTCATTTGAAAAACAGAGCTCATATGCTAAATTGTATTATAAGTTATTATTTTCCCTTTTAAAACCCCACAATAAAATGTACCTGGTAGACAGGTGATTTGTATTTTTATGGCAATCACTTGCTACCTGAATAAACATGAGATCACTCACACTGTACAGTTGCATAATTGGGATAGGTAATTACCAGTATCAAAGTGATTACCTGAAAATTAGAGGGAGGGAACCCTGATTTGAAAGTGTTACATTTATTTTTACATATAAGGGACCTCATAAGTTTGTAATTAAATATAATGGAGCTCTGTAATAACTCCTTACACTACCATTAGAAATGAGCTGGTTTGTAGTGACACAGATCATCTTCATCCAACGGGGCCCCTCATTTAAAAGAGGTCATTCTCTGCTTTCAAATGTGGTCTCATTTGTCCATTTAGCACAAACAGGGTGGAAGATAGAATCTTTGTTAGAACCACCTCCCCTCAAGGAAAATGGCACTTTAACTACTGCTGAAAGTTATTGATGTTTTTATGGTGATCACCTGCACCTTACAGAGGCATGAAACTACTAATTTGAAAGGATATACTCCCCTCTTTTAAATTATTTTCATGTCCCTGAAAGTGGTCCAGGGGCTGAGATTTAGGCTTTAAAAGCTCCCCCACACCTGCAGCTTCAGTAACATCATATACATATATGGTCTTATCAAGAGACTTCCTACTGCAGATGGTGATGGGAAAGGACATTACAGTTTTCTTTCTCTGTTGCAATGTGGGCATTTTGCCAGGACTAGGCTTGAAGGGGCATCACCCCTTGAGGAAACATGGCGCTCATCCTTACCCATTCTTAGTTGGCCGAAATAGATCAAGCTCAGCTGCTTTAAAGGGACAGTCAACTCCAAAATTGTTATTGTTAAAAAAGAAAGATAATCCCTTTATTACCAATGCCCCAGTTTTGCACAGCCAACATGGTTATATTAATATACTTTTTACCTCTGTGATTACCTTGTATCTAAGCCTCTTATGACAGCCATAGAACAAGCCATAGAACAAGCCACTGAGCTGTTGTTCGTTCCTGGTAGAGCGCTTCTCTCTTCGTATGCAAATTATTATGACCCTGGGGAAGTTTCCCTATGGGTGATGGGGGAAACCAGACGTGGACTCCTTGCCCAGTGTGCTTAGAGGAATGTGGCTGCACCTCACTGACGAGGCCCATAGGAGGCTGAAACGATCGTCTGGGGTTGTCATGTTCCTTGTTCAGAGGAGAATTGCCTGGTATTTCAGGGCTGGACTGACCTTACTTGGCAGGATCAGACTGATATACTTCAGGAAAGTTTTCTTCTGTGAAAAGCACACTGGTCTAAAAGAGGCTGCTTCCGGGTGGTAAATCGCCATAGAACAAGCCACTGAGCTGTTGTTTGTTCCTGGTAGAGCGCTTCTCTCTTCGTATGCAAATTATTATGACCCTGGGGAAGTCTCCCTATGGGTGATGGGGGAAACCAGACGTGGACTCCTTGCCCAGTGTGCTTAGAGGAATGTGGCTGCACCTCACTGACGAGGCCCATAGGAGGCCGAAACGATCGTCTGGGGTTGTCATGTTCCTTGTTCAGAGGAGAATTGCCTGGTATTTCGGGGCTGGACTGACCTTACTTGGCAGGATCAGACTGATATACTTCAGGAAAGTTTTCTTCTGTGAAAAGCACACTGGTCTAAAAGAGGCTGCTTCCGTGTGGTAAATCGCCATAGAACAAGCCACTGAGCTGTTGTTCGTTCCTGGTAGAGCGCTTCTCTCTTCGTATGCAAATTATTATGACCCTGGGGAAGTCTCCCTATGGGTGATGGGGGAAACCAGACGTGGACTCCTTGCCCAGTGTGCTTAGAGGAATGTGGCTGCACCTCACTGACGAGGCCCATAGGAGGCCGAAACGATCGTCTGGGGTTGTCATGTTCCTTGTTCAGAGGAGAATTGCCTGGTATTTCGGGGCTGGACTGACCTTACTTGGCAGGATCAGACTGATATACTTCAGGAAAGTTTTCTTCTGTGAAAAGCACATTGGTCTAAAAGAGGCTGCTTCCGGGTGGTAAATGGCCATAGAACAAGCCACTGAGCTGTTGTTCGTTCCTGGTAGAGCGCTTCTCTCTTCGTATGCAAATTATTATGACCCTGGGGAAGTCTCCCTATGGGTGATGGGGGAAACCAGACGTGGACTCCTTGCCCAGTGTGCTTAGAGGAATGTGGCTGCACCTCACTGACGAGGCCCATAGGAGGCCGAAACGATCGTCTGGGGTTGTCATGTTCCTTGTTCAGAGGAGAATTGCCTGGTATTTCGGGGCTGGACTGACCTTACTTGGCAGGATCAGACTGATATACTTCAGGAAAGTTTTCTTCTGTGAAAAGCACACTGGTCTAAAAGAGGCTGCTTCCGGGTGGTAAATCGCCATAGAACAAGCCACTGAGCTGTTGTTCGTTCCTGGTAGAGCGCTTCTCTCTTCGTATGCAAATTATTATGACCCTGGGGAAGTCTACCTATGGGTGATGGGGGAAACCAGACGTGGACTCCTTGCCTAGTGTGCTTAGAGGAATGTGGCTGCACCTCACTGACGAGGCCCATAGGAGGCCGAAACGATCGTCTGGGGTTGTCATGTTCCTTGTTCAGAGGAGAATTGCCTGGTATTTCGGGGCTGGACTGACCTTACTTGGCAGGATCAGACTGATATACTTCAAGAAAGTTTTCTTCTGTGAAAAGCACACTGGTCTAAAAGAGGCTGCTTCCGGGTGGTAAATGGCCATAGAACAAGCCACTGAGCTGTTGTTCGTTCCTGGTAGAGCGCTTCTATCTTCGTATGCAAACTCTTATGACAGCCCCCTGGTCACATGACTTTTTATTTATTGACTTGCATTTTAGCCAATTAGTGCTGTGTTGTGCACAACTCCAGGAGTGAGCACAATGTTATCTATATAGTCCACATGAACTAGCAGTCGCCTGTTTTGAAAAGCTAATAAAAAAGCATGTGATAAGAGGCTATCTGTAGTGGCTTAGAAATAGGCAGAAATGTAAAGGTTTAAAGGTTATAAAGTATATTAATATAACAATGTTGGTTGTGCAAAGCTGGGGAATGGGTAGGAAAGGCTTTATCTATATTTTGAAACAACAATTTTGGTGTTGACTGTCCGCCAGACCTCGCTGAATACGGCAAGCAATATACTCGCCGTATTCAGCATTGCACCAGCAGCTCACAAGAGCTGCTGGTGCAACGCCGCCCCATGCTGACTCACGGTCAATCGGCCGCCAGCAGGGGGTGTCAATCAACCCGATCGTACTTGATCGGGTTGATTTCCGGCGATGTCTGTCCGCCTGCTCTGAGCAGGTGGACAGGTTATGGAGCAGTGGTCTTTGTGACCGCTGCTTCATAACTGCTGTTTCTGGCGAGCCTGCAGGCTCGCCAGAAACACGGGGCATCAAGCTCCTTTCGGAGCTTGATAAATATGCCCCCATGTATAGCACATTACTTTAAATATTTACACAAATCTAAATCTGAATGTGAAATGTTAGCATCTTTAATAAATTGCTTTTAATGTCATTTACATTTCTTTGTGTTACAGTCTCCGTAACAAAATAAAGATATGCATTACAAAAACACATAAAATATATAAAACAGGGGATTAAGCATACATGAAGCACTGCATTTTGTATAGGAGACGCATGACAGTGCAGTCTTTACACAATAAAGACCTTTACTTCATTTTTTGTCATTTTCTTTTAATAACAGGTATATCTCTAGACTGTTCACAGTTTATCATCCACTAACGGTAGCGACCAGACAGTTGTTAGACATAAGCTTTGGCGGACAGAGGCATTTCCTTTCTCTCTCTGAACTGTGTAAATTCACTTTCAGGACCTGAATTGTTGTACTTGTACGCTCTAAAAAAAAAAAAGATGAAAGCAAATATTACTTGTATGAGACAAGTTTTTGTTAAATTCTAAACTTTTTTTCTATAGGAGTAATAGGGCAAAAAGTGGTTACTGCAAAATTTGTTATTGAAAGATGTACTAACCAGCATTCTACCCCCACAAGCACTGGCCGCGCTTTAATAGCATCAATTGGGGAAAAAATACAAAGAATTCTTTAAAACATTTTTCCAGTTGATATGTTCTATTTCAGCGGGTATTTAACCTGATTTTGTTGTATGGACTTTGTTATGTGCATTATATTAGGTAAATAGTAGTTTGTATTGTTCTTCATATCTAACGTTTGTTAAAAATGTATCTTTCCTTCCTTGAAACTGAAATTCTACAAGTTTCAACTTTCTCTTGCACAGCTTGAGAGAGGCCACACCCTTAAATTTAACAACCTCTTTTTTCATACTTTCGCCATTCTGTAGAAGATATTGAAGTACTGTGACCCAGACATCACACCCTCCTCTTCCCTTCTTGACCCAAGCTAACCCAACAACAGACAAGAATTGTGTGTCACACAACAGTGGCAAGGACATGTTCAGGTAATGAAAGATAAGACTAATGCTACCACAGTTAAAAAGACACAGCTAAATTGCAATGGCTGTGTAATAAAAGAGTTAACTTTCATTTTCATGGTCTTATCTAGACACAGACAAACTATGTCCACACAGGGTCTCTTGCATATTACTGAGTAAGCTGTGGGTGTCTTTTGTGATGTATGGGGGGACTGCATAGGTGTTGGAGATGTTAGCAGTTAGCTAAGTTTAAAGGACCTGGCGTGGTCAGATTGGGGGGGGTGCAGGATTATTTGTCTTGAAGACTTTACATCAGTTTTTTAGACACAGAAAAATTCATAACAGGTAGTTTCATGTTTTCTTCACATTTACTTGAAAAAATTAATGAAAACATTACATGAAACCTCAGGTTAGATGTTACAATATTTTCTGAGTATTATCTTAATGGAGATCAGGATCAGAGCTCTCATTGTTACAATATTTTTACTCCTTTTAATATAATGACTCTCTTCAAGTCATTGTGATATCATTACTATCAGACACCTAGATTACAAGTTTTTCGTTCGTGTTAACGCTGAAAAAAATAGCCATTTCTGCGTTAAAATAGCACCGCAGCCATTACAAGTCTTTTCGATATAGCTGTACTGCAAGCCTTTTAGCCAGTAACGCAACGTAAGTCCTGCACACGTAAAAATTACGTTTTTTCATGGGACTTCCATAGCGCAGCCAATACGAGTTTTGCAGTGAGGCTAAAAAACCTGCGTTCCAGCCTAAAACGACAAGATCCATTTCACAATCTAAAAGCAGTAGTTATGAGTTTTATGCTACAAAACTGTAACATAAAACTCATAACTAAACTGCTACAAAGTACACTAAACACCCATAAAATACCTTTTAACCCCTAATCTGAGGCCCTCCCGCATCGCCAATACTATATTAAACTTATTAAACCTTAATCTGCCGCTCCCGAAATCGCCGCCACTAAAAATAATTATAAACCCCTATTCCGCCGCCCCCGACATCGTCACCACTATAATAAAGTTATTAACCCCTAAACCGCCGCCCTTCCGCATCGCAAACACTATTTATAATTAATATTATAATTAATTATTAATTCATTTCTAGGATTGATTACTTTCTTATCTCTGACTCGTTACTCAGCTTAGTTTGGGTACCCGAAATTGATGATATTTTAATCTCAGATCACGCTGCCATATCATTAAAATGTAATTCTGATTTAAAGGGATCAATTAGTAATAACATTTATTTTCCTAAACATTTATTCAACAACATTAATTTCCATAAATGGTTAAACAATAGATATGTGGAATTTTATAATAATAATTCGAACTATTTGGATAAAACAGAAGTATTTTGGGAGACCGCCAAAGCCTTTTTGCTTGGGGAAATTAAATCTTACATGTCATATCAGAAGAAAAAAATCTAAGCGTATTAAAGTTCAGTTAGCTAATCAAGTTAAAAATATATATAGAGCGTACCATAGATCTCCCTAATAAACGTCGCTGGGATTCTTATATTAAAACAAAAACGGCTCAAGAAATCCAAATTAAGCAGGAAAATATCCAAGAAGAATTTAGAGCCAAAGCTAAATATGGTGGATACACTGGAAAATCGGCCAAGTTCCTGGCCAGAATTACCAGGGTAGTTTCGAAGAATGCTATTCCAGTAATTAAAAAGGGTATGAAAAGATTTACGAGACAAACAGATATTGAAAGGGTATTCTTTGACTACTTTAGTGATCTGTACAAAAGTGAAATTCCCAATACAAAAAAACAAAAAAGAATTTTGGGACAAGATCAACGTCCCTAGATTTTCGACAGAAATTATGTCGGAATTGAATTCCCCAATTTCTGAAGTGGATATCTCAATAGCCATTAAAAATGCCAAATTAAGACTTCCGGTAGGCGTGGCAAGAGAAGCAGCAAGACGCAGAACGGCTCGCGGAGCCAAGCGAAAGAAAAAAGCCAGAAAAAGTTCTGCCTTATCTACAGATTCCTGTTTGCGGGGTATAGCAGCTCTGCGTAGGGAACGGCTTGCAGGTGGGCAAGCAGAGTAGACGGAAGTCCACAGATTGCCATACAGTGGCCGGACGGCACTGGCCCAGACACACGCCGCAGTAAGGTGCCGGAAAAGGAGCCAGTACAGATAACGGAGCGGTATGCAGCATGGCATGACTCCAAGGAGGTAGCCGCAAATCTTCATAATTCCGTATCAACACAAATACCCGGAATAGGCGCACAACGGACATGAGGTATCGTGACTGAAGTGGGTCTAAGGTAACAAACGGTGAAGTGGCTAGGAGTATAAGGAAACCGCCAAAGAGCTGAAAACACAGCAGAAGGGAAAATCCGAGATACAAAAAAACCGCAAGTAACATTGAGTGTAATATTGTAATATAACTGCTGTGTTGCGTGTGTCTGGGGTAAAAATCAAGCAGAGACTGGATGCTTGGAGTAAGTGTCTGAAAGATAAGGTGTAAAGAAATAAATCCTATCACATCAGAGATTCAAAACGTTGGAGTTGAAAGGCAAATATTGTGCTGGGACTGTTTGTTTGGTTGCTAGAACAGGCAGAAGAAAATAGGAATAGATGGGCCCACAAATATGAAGGAGACTGTGTATATATAATTGCCTGGGTTCTAAACAGAAAACAGGAGTAGGGAAGATTCAGGAGCAGACTGAGACGAAGATATTTGGACACCCCCTGCTTATAGGGATATATTGGCCCGTATAAGGGGACAGCGCTATAGAGAAAGGATCATTGAAGACTGAACTATATATCGGCATCTGCTTAAAAAAGTCATAAGATACACAGGTTGGGTTGTTAGCTACTCACAAGCAACAGAATAAAAACTAAAGTGTAACACCATACACAAATCGAGGTGGATTGTGTGGGTTCTCCCAAGTATCTTGCTGAATTCTGTCATACTCAGCAGGGGGAAAAAGAGGAACGTGGGTTATAAAGAAC
Organism: Bombina bombina; assembly: GCF_027579735.1. Taxonomy (NCBI): domain Eukaryota; kingdom Metazoa; phylum Chordata; class Amphibia; order Anura; family Bombinatoridae; genus Bombina; species Bombina bombina. The sequence goes on from NC_069502.1 coordinate 248,685,946, forward strand.
TATAGGACCCACAAGAGTGAAAGAGCAGCTGTTGTATACATAAGCAGAGGGAAATCTGGACAGTCTTTATAAAAACCCTCTATAAAAAAAAAAAAAAGAGAGACACTATTCACACATTGTGGGGGGGGGGGGGTGTACTGCACTGGGGAACGGTTATGTATATATTTTATATAAGGAATGTATGGTGTGTAACAATGATATAAGATCTTTAGGAATGTCTTAATATACTATACTGTACACATTAAAAAAAATCCTAGCACTACTCTAAAAATTACAAACGATCTAATTACAAAAAATAAAAAAATACTAAATTACAAGAAATAACAAACACTAAATTACGAAAAATAACAAACGAAATTATCCAAAATAAAAAAGAATTACACCTAATCTAATAGAGGAATAGAAGAAAATAGAGGGGCGCCTCATGTGTAGGATCAACAGATATAAAAATCAGTAATAACAGTAGTAGAGCCAAATGGGTACTCACACACTTCACAAGCACACCAATGTGCTGGTAGTAGCAGGCTGCAGATTCAAATAGGTGTGGCAGCTCACCTCTCAGGTAGTACTGTGATGCTGGAGATGGAAAAGGAGACACAGAAAAAAGCACTACATGTGCAGACTGTTAAAAATATAACAAACAATATTTTCAGTGGTACAGATGGTTACTCACATACTCCATGAGCACATTTATGTGCTGGTAGAAACAAGCTGCAAATTTTAGGCAGGTGTAGCAGCTCACCCCAGATCAGATTTCTTAATGCTATAATCAAATGGCTCCAATAGGTAACACAAAGTCCCAAAAAGGTAGAGAGACTCTTATGTATCAGCAGGGCAGTAGGTAGGTAAAGATATCCACTCAAAGGCGTATTTCCAGTAAAATACAAATATTTATTAAAAACAAAAGTTAAAAAACACAACAGAACAATTGCTGTGTTAGGTGGATAAAAAAGGGGTTGACAGTGACCCCAATAATGCAACGCGTTTCTCGGTTTTGCACCGTTTCATCAGGCATAAAATTGTTCTTATTCCTACCTCTCCTGCCTCTGCTTTATATAGCCAGCTAACAAACATTATCCTCCTTTCAGAGGGGTGTGTTTAACAATTAATCACTGACACCTGTCTAAGGTGGCTAGTCTCCTAATTACAAAATGTTAAGGAAATCCAATGTACTTATATATGCAAGAAAACTGTCTATTTGTTGTTTATAATATACGTGTATATGTACAAAAGACTAGCTTTCTATCTGATATACGTATGTGTATAAGTGTAAGGGGGATTTTCTTTCAATTCTATAGATCTCCCAAAAGTGATAGTCTATTCCTATACTATATATGTTATATGGCTCATCCATCAGTAACATTTCCCTATATTGATTCCCTATATTAATTGGCCGGGGTGCATATGAATTTTAACCTCTGTGGGGGTTTTTTTCCCCTATATCTAGAAATATTCATAGCCGTAAACTTTTTACAAAATAATCTGTCCTCTTAATAATATGTCCTAACGTTGTACTTTATAGGTATTAATGGGGGTTTCTATACTACGGTAATTTTACCAATGCTGCACTCCACAAGCAGCATATATGAAATTTACAGTGAAACATTAACCCAATATTGACTTGGCTCAACTAAATGGTATGCACTGTATTATAAATAGTGCTCTAGTGTTCCGATTTCTTTAGATAAATTTGTAATTTTTATAATTACATAGTATATACGATCCCAAAATGTGATAAAAATCACACATAATAAATATCAAAATAAACCACGATTGTGGAGCAAAACAGTCTAAAATCTAGTATTTAAATACAAAAAATAAAATTTATGTTGATAAATCTTGGAGTAATGCATAAAGTAGCATATGGTGAATATTAATATGGTGTATAATATAATATGTCTCAAAATGTGATGTTGCAACTAAATGTGACAGTAATATAAAGGTGATTAGACCATCTAATGTGATAAAAATGTGTCAAGATAATCTATTTATAAATTCAAAGATAATACTTATTCACTAAAGATTAAAACTGTAACTAAAAAATATTGATACTAAAGTGATTCCTAACTCTAAGTGTCCTCTATATGTGAAAAAAGCAGCATATATGAAATTTACAGCGAAACATTGACCCAATATTGACTTGGCTCAACTAAATGGTATGCACTGTATTATAAATAGTGCCCTAGTGTTCCGATTTCTTTAGATAAATTTGTAATTTTTATAATTACATAGTATATTCGATCCCAAAATGTGATAAAAATCACACATAATAAATATCAAAATAAACCACGATTGTGGAGCAAAACAGTCTAAAATTTAGTATTTAAATACAAAAATATCAAATTTATGTTGATAAATCTTGGAGTAATGAATAAAGCAGCATATGGTGAATATTAATATGGTGTATAATATAACATAATATGTCTCAAAGTGTGATGTTGCAACTAAATGTGACAGTAATATAAAGGGGATTAGACCATCCAATGTGATAAAAATGTGTCAAGATAATCTATTTATAAATTCAAAGAAAATACTTATTCACTGAAGATTAAAACTGTAACTAAAAAATACTAATACTAAAGTGATTCCTAACTCTAAGTGTCCTTTATATGTGAAAAAAAAAAGAAAAAAAAGAAAATAAAAATAAAAATAAATGAATAATAAAAATAAAACTGAGTGTTGTGTAAATATATATTAATAATAATGAAACAACCACACCTGTAATTCGGGTGTGGAAAAAATTAAAACTAGTTAAGGAAACTATTGTTTAAAAGGCCGCCAGATCTAATACCTCGTTCGGGCCAGAGGGAAACAAAGACTGAAATTTGAATATCCAGTATGTTTCCCTCTGGCGCAGGCGAGTGTATCTATTGAACCCTATTTGATTGGGAATATGTTCAAGGGGAGTGATGACAAAGGTGTGGTGGTGTCCATGGTGTTGGATTGTGCTGTGTCGGGAAATACTATGTTTAAGTGATCTCTTTTTGATATTTCTCAAGTGTTCACTCCACCTTGTACGTATCTTCCTGCAGGTGCGGCCCAAGTATTGTAGGCCACATCTGCAGGTCAGAATGTAAATAATATAATCCATACTACAATCTATTCTTTTCTTGATGTGGAATATTTCTCCTGTGGTATGACTTTTTATAGATGTACAACCATGTGTAATGTAACTACACATGAGACATCTTGATTTATTACATCTAAATGTGCCTAATTTTTCTCTTCTAGTTATGGGAGATTTGGCAGTATGTAAACCATTTCTTTTTGATAGTACTATTTTGCTTGGGGCCAATTTTTGCTTTAAAGTTGGCGCTCTCCGAAACACCGTCCGTGGGGTCTTGCCAATAATATTTTTAAGAATTGGATCTTTTAATATTATCGGCCAATGTCTCTTTAAGATTTTTTTAATATGGGAATGTTCAGAGTTATACTGGGTTATGAAAAGAGGGTCTTTCAAATGGGCCATTCCTAATTCATTGGGACTATCTGAACGGGGAGCTAAGATGGTATTTCTATCTTCTCCCCTTGCCTTAAGAAAACTGTCTTTAATGAGCTCATTTTGGTATACCTTTTCCCTAAATCTGGTAATTAAGACCTCTGATTGTTTGTCATACAGTGTCAATGTGCTACAGTTCCTTCTGATTCATCTAAACTGACTGTAGGGGATGTTGGTCTTCCAACCATTGAGATGGTTGCTGGAGAAATGGAGGAAGTTATTACTATCCACCTCCTTGAAGTAAGTGGAAGACACAACATCCCCCACGTCATTCCATCCGAGACAGACATCTAAAAATTCAATTTGTTCGGCCTGTAGATTATGTGTAAATGGCAAGCCCATATTGTTAGAGTTGAGGTGACTAGTGAATAGTATAGCTTCATCTGTGGTTCACTTCCATATAAAGATGAGGTCATCAATGTAACGGCCATAGAATACCAGGTTTGCCGCCCAGTTGGAATTGTAAATGTATCGGTCTTCAAAGACACCCATAAAATGGTTGACAAAACTGGGGGCAAACCTGGTACTCATGGCCGTCCCCTTGATTTGAAGATAGTAATCATCCAGAAATTGAAAATAGTTATGTGATAATATGTATTCTATACTAGTGATGATAAAATCTTGTTGTACTGAGGGAAGATAAATGTCATTATTGAGATATTCCCTTATTTCATCAACCCCTAGAATGTGATCTATATTAGAGTAAAGGGCCCCCACATCACAACTCAACCAAAAATACTGTTCTCCTCTCTTGACATTCTGAAGCTTGTTTAATAGATCTGTAGTGTCTCGAATGTAAGACGGTAATTTATTGACATATTTTTGTAGTAAAAGATCAATATACTCCGATAGACGGTCTGTTAAACTGTTAATCCCTGAGATAATGGGTCTACCTGGGGGTGAAGTCTGGTTTTTATGGATTTTTGGTAGGTGATAATAGAATGGAATGCTTGGGTGGTCTGGTAAAATATATTGTTTTTCCTTCTTGTTTAGGACGCCCTTATTGAGGCCATCCAGTATTAGATTTTTAAGAATTTTACTATATGTTGTTGTGGGATCACTGTCTAATTTCTTATAATATTCGAGATCCAATATTATGCATTTAGCTTCAGAAATATAATCGGGGTAGTCCTGTAGGACAATCCCCCCACCCTTGTCCGCTTGTCGTATTACCAGGGTTTTATTGGCAATTAGTTGTTGTAAGGCTTTTTGTTCATTTGGCCAAATTTGCTTATGTTGTTTATGATTTCTGGTTTTCATCTTACTTTGTTTCTGGCATAATTTGTTCAGATCTTCTAAAACTAGCTGTTGGAAGAGATCAATATAAGACCCCTCCTCTCTGGGGGGATTAAATGTTGAAGATGGTGCTAAATTGGTGTGTACAATCTGTTCAAACAAATTATTTGTAAGTTCAATTGGTTCTGTATAGATGATTTGTGTCAAATTTCTGGGGTCCATATTATCTGTAAGTATTGGTGTGCCGTCTAATTTATGTTTTCTTAGTTGTTTTGACGCAAAATATCTCTGTAAGGAGAGTTTTCTTGTGAAGGAATTTATATCTACAAATAAATTAAATATATTCGGCTGATTAGGGGGGGGCAAAAGGAAAGACCTCTGCCTAAAATTCTAATTTGGTCATCTGTAAGTGTATGAGATGATAAATTGAAAATACCTTCTTTTAGTCTCTGTAGCTTTGTTTTTTTGAGGGTGTGCCCTCTCCCTCTCCTCCCTCGTTTGGGAATGATCTTTTCTTGTTGTTCACTGTTGTTTTCGTTTTGTCCCACAATGGGGCCAGGGGTCTCTCCCCTAAAAAATAATTCCCAACAGAGGTGGAGGGTCTTTCTTGTCGGGAATGTTGCTGTTCAATCGGTCTGTGAGGAGAGTTATCATTAGTATCTGATAAAACATGAAATCTATTCTGTATTGGGGTCTCATAGAAATGGTGGGGGGTACTTGCATGTTCATTGCTATGTTCCCAATGGTTTCTATCTTTTTTCCCATAATGCCCCCTCTCAGATTGTCTATGAAATTGGTTGTTTTCGTAATGTCTGATTTGTGGAGTATAATTGGCCCCATTGTAATGATTGGAGTTGTGTGACCCTCTATTGTTCTCCTGGTGATTGGTTCTGGATTTCCAATTTGTTTGTGGTTGTTGTCTATTATAGTTTGAATTACTAGATGAACTCTCTTGTGTTCTCCAATTTGTGTTTCTATGGTTAAATCCCCCATTATATCCATAATTGTGAGTCCTAGCTATATTGGAATTTTGTTTATCAAAAAGATAGCTATTAGGATATGGATTCCCTTCACTGTTGGGAGACCAGTTTTCACCATTATTTGATTTATTCTTATTCCTATTATTCCTATTTTGTACTACCTTCCAATTGGAATCTTTTGTGTCAGTTCTATCTGTGTCACTTTTCTTGTTATATGTGTATACAATTCCTTTACTATAGTCCTCTTCATCTCTAGCTAGTTTTGAATTTTTCCTTTCAATTAGTTCTCTCTGATAATCATCGGATGTTTTAATGGTAGAGTTATTAAGTCTTAGATACTAGGGGTGTCCCTTTAATTTATCAAGTTCTAGTTGGACTTTTTCCCTCAATGGATGTATCTAAAGATGGTAGGTCTGAACCCTGATTTATACTGTTCTCATGGGAAATCCTTCTAGTGGATCTTTCTGATAAAGATAACATAATGAGTCTAAGAGAAGCAGCTCCCCTCAATATCTATCTATTACAGATTGAGATAACGAAAATGTGTATATATAGCCTTACAGAAAAGTAAGGGGGCGCTAGTGATAATATAGATAGTGATATTAATCTATATACTCTTTAAAAAATGCAAATTGGTAATTGTGTATACAATACAGATAAAAAAATAAAACAAAATAAAAGAAAAATGAAATAAAATCCTCTCAAATGAGGGAAGTCCAAATATAATTACAAAATCAAGGCAAAAAATTAGTCCTTTTCAAAACCAAGTGGAAAAGCCCTGTGGTGGCTGCCTCCTCCTCGCCGACTGGTCCGGGTATAACTATGAGGAATAGAAGAAAATAGAGGGGCGCCCCCTTACTTTGCTGTAAGGCTATATATACACATTTTCATTATCTCAATCTGTAATAGATATATATTGAGGGGAGCTGCTTCTCTTAGACTCATTATGTTATCTTTATCAGAAAGATCCACTAGAAGGATTTCCCATGAGAACAGTATAAATCAGGGTTCAGACCTACCATCTTTAGATACATCCATTGAGGGATTATTTTCTACATTAGAGGGGTTACTTAAGACCGAGAACAGACATTGGTGGGATCTGGATACACTTAAAAAATATAAGGATAAAAAACATATCCCCAGAGGTTTGAGGGTCTTTAAAAACTGTTGTTTTAAGAATGACAGTACCCTCCTTGAAAAATGGTTTTCCATCTTGGATATCTGCTCCTTCCAACTTATAGACCTTCTAATTAGTCACAGACAACAACTGGTAGATGACACTGCTAAAGAAATAGAAAAAGTCCAACTAGAACTTGATAAATTAAAGGGACACCCCGAGTATCTAAGACTTAATAACTCTACCATTAAAACATCCGATGATTATCAGAGAGAACTAATTGAAAGGAAAAATTCAAAACTAGCTAGAGATGAAGAGGACTATAGTAAAGGAATTGTATACACATATAACAAGAAAAGTGACACAGATAGAACTGACACAAAAGATTCCAATTGGAAGGTAGTACAAAATAGGAAGAATAGGAATAAGAATAAATCAAATAATGGTGAAAACTGGTCTCCCAACAGTGAAGGGAATCCATATCCTAATAGCTATCTTTTTGATAAACAAAATTCCAATATAGCTAGGACTCACAATTATGGATATAATGGGGGATTTAACCATAGAAACACAAATTGGAGAACACAAGAGAGTTCATCTAGCAATTCAAACTATAATAGACAACAACCACAAACAAATTGGAAATCCAGAACCAATCACCAGGAGAACAATAGAGGGTCACACAACTCCAATCATTACAATGGGGCCAATTATACTCCACAAATCAGACATTACGAAAACAACCAATTTCATAGACAATCTGAGAGGGGGCATTATGGGAAAAAAGATAGAAACCATTGGGAACATAGCAATGAACATGCAAGTACCCCCCACCATTTCTATGAGACCCCAATACAGAATAGATTTCATGTTTTATCAGATACTAATGATAACTCTCCTCACAGACCGATTGAACAGCAACATTCCCGACAAGAAAGACCCTCCACCTCTGTTGGGAATAATTTTTTAGGGGAGAGACCCCTGGCCCCATTGTGGGACAAAACGAAAACAACAGTGAACAACAAGAAAAGATCATTCCCAAACGAGGGAGGAGAGGGAGAGGGCACACCCTCAAAAAAACAAAGCTACAGAGACTAAAAGAAGGTATTTTCAATTTATCATCTCATACACTTACAGATGACCAAATTAGAATTTTAGGCAGAGGTCTTTCCTTTTGCCCCCCTAATCAGCCGAATATATTTAATTTATTTGTAGATATAAATTCCTTCACAAAAAAACTCTCCTTACAGAGATATTTTGCGTCAAAACAACTAAGAAAACATAAATTAGATGGCACACCAATACTTACAGATAATATGGACCCCAGAAATTTGACACAAATCATCTATACAGAACCAATTAAACTTACAAATAATTTGTTTGAACAGATTGTACACACCAATTTAGCACCATCTTCAACATTTAATCCCCCCAGAGAGGAGGGGTCTTATATTGATGTCTTCCAACAGCTAGTTTTAGAAGATCTGAACAAATTATGCCAGAAACAAAGTAAGATGAAAACCAGAAATCATAAACAACATAAGCAAATTTGGCCAAATGAACAAAAAGCCTTACAACTAATTGCCAATAAAACCCTGGTAATACGACAAGCGGACAAGGGCGGGGGGATTGTCCTACAGGACTACCCCGATTATATTTCTGAAGCTAAACGCATAATATTGGATCTCGAATATTATAAGAAATTAGACAGTGATCCCACAACAACATATAGTAAAATTCTTAAAAATCTAATACTGGATGGCCTCAATAAGGGGGTCCTAAACAAGAAGGAAAAACAATATCTTTTACCAGACCACCCAAGCATTCCATTCTATTATCACCTACCAAAAATCCATAAAAACCAGACTTCACCCCCAGGTAGACCCATTATCTCAGGGATTAACAGTTTAACAGACCGTCTATCAGAGTATATTGATCTTTTACTACAAATATATGTCAATAAATTACCGTCTTACATTCGAGACACTACAGATCTATTAAACAAGCTTCAGAATGTCAAGAGAGGAGAACAGTATTTTTGGTTGAGTTGTGATGTGGGGGCCCTTTACTCTTATATAGATCACATTCTAGGGGTTGATGCAATAAGGGAATATCTCAATAATGACATTTATCTTCCCTCAGTACAACAAGATTTTATCATCACTAGTATAGAATACATATTATCACATAACTATTTTCAATTTCTGGATGATTACTATCTTCAAATCAAGGGGACGGCCATGGGTACCAGGTTTGCCCCGAGTTTTGTCAACCATTTTATGGGTGTCTTTGAAGACCGATACATTTACAATTCCAACTGGGTGGCAAAGCTGGTATTCTATGGCCGTTACATTGATGACCTCATCTTTATATGGAAGGGAACCACAGATGAAGCTATACTATTCACTAGTCACCTCAACTCTAACAATATGGGCTTGTCATTTACACATAATCTACAGGCCGAACAAATTGAATTTTTAGATGTCTGTCTCGGATGGAATGACGTGGGGGATGTTGTGTCTTCCACTTACTTCAAGGAGGTGGATAGTAATAACTTCCTCCATTTCTCCAGCAACCATCTCAATGGTTGGAAGACCAACATCCCCTACAGTCAGTTTAGACGAATCAGAAGGAACTGTAGCACATTGACACTGTATGACAAACAATCAGAGGTCTTAATTACCAGATTTAGGGAAAAGGGATACCCCAATGAGCTCATTAAAGACAGTTTTCTTAAGGCAAGGGGAGAAGATAGAAATACCATCTTAGCTCCCCGTTCAGATAGTCCCAATGAATTAGGAATGGCCCATTTGAAAGACCCTCTTTTCATAACCCAGTATAACTCTGAACATTCCCATATTAAAAAAATCTTAAAGAGACATATTAAATGATCCAATTCTTAAAAATATTATTGGCAAGACCCCACGGACGGTGTTTCGGAGAGCGCCAACTTTAAAGCAAAAATTGGCCCCAAGCAAAATAGTACTATCAAAAAGAAATGGTTTACATACTGCCAAATCTCCCATAACTAGAAGAGAAAAATTAGGCACATTTAGATGTAATAAATCAAGATGTCTCATGTGTAGTTACATTACACATGGTTGTACATCTATAAAAAGTCATACCACAGGAGAAATATTCCACATCAAGAAAAGAATAGATTATAGTATGGATTATATTATTTACGTTCCGACCTGCAGATGTGGCCTACAATACTTGGGCCGCACCTGCAGGAAGATACGTACAAGGTGGAGTGAACACTTGAGAAATATCAAAAAGAGATCACTTAAACATAGTATTTCCCGACACAGCACAATCCAACACCATGGACACCACCACACCTTTGTCATCACTCCCCTTGAACATATTCCCAATCAAATAGGGTTCAATAGATACACTCACCTGCGCCAGAGGGAAACATATTGGATATTCAAATTCCAGTCTTTGTTTCCCTCTGGCCTGAACGAGGTATTAGATCTGGCGGCCTTTTAAACAATAGTTTCCTTAACTAGTTTTAATTTTTTCCACACCCGAATTACAGGTGTGGTTGTTTCATTATTATTAATATATATTTACACAACACTCAGTTTTATTTTTATTATTCATTTATTTATTTATTTTTATTTTTTTTTTCACATATAGAGGAATTTAGTATTAGTATTTTTTAGTTACAGTTTTAATCTTCAGTGAATAAGTATTTTCTTTGAATTTATAAATAGATTATCTTGTTATCTTGACACATTTTTATCACATTAGATGGTCTAATCACCTTTATATTACTGTCACATTTAGTTGCAACATCACACTTTGAGACATATTATGTTATATTATACACCATATTAATATTCACCATATGCTACTTTATGCATTACTCCAAGATTTATCAACATAAATTTGATTTTTTGTATTTAAATACTAAATTTTAGACTGTTTTGCTCCACAATCGTGGTTTATTTTGATATTTATTATGTGTGATTTTTATCACATTTTGGGATCGAATATACTATGTAATTATAAAAATTACAAATTTATCTAAAGAAATCGGAAACACTAGGGCACTATTTATAATACAGTGCATACCATTTAGTTGAGCCAAGTCAATATTGGGTCAATGCTTCGCTGTAAATTTCATATATGCTGCTTTTTTTCACATATAGAGGACACTTAGAGTTAGGAATCACTTTAGTATCAATATTTTTTAGTTACAGTTTTAATCTTTAGTGAATAAGTATTATCTTTGAATTTATAAATAGATTATCTTGACGCATTTTTATCACATTAGATGGTCTAATCACCTTTATATTACTGTCACATTTAGTTGCAACATCACATTTTGAGACATATTATATTATACACCATATTAATATTCATTCATTAAATTTTAGACTGTTTTGCTCCACAATCGTGGTTTATTTTGATATTTATTATGTGTGATTTTTATCACATTTTGGGATCGAATATACTATGTAATTATAAAAATTACAAATTTATCTAAAGAAATCGGAACACTAGAGCACTATTTATAATACAGTGCATACCATTTAGTTGAGCCAAGTCAATATTGGGTTAATGTTTCGCTGTAAATTTCATATATGCTGCTTGTGGAGTGCAGCATTGGTAAAATTACCGTAGTATAGAAACCCCCATTAATACCTATAAAGTACAACGTTAGGACATATTATTAAGAGGACAGATTATTTTGTAAAAAGTTTACGGCTATGAATATTTCTAGATATAGGGGAAAAAACCCCCACAGAGGTTAAAATTCATATGCACCCCGGCCAATTAATATAGGGAATCAATATAGGGAAATATTACTGATGGATGAGCCATATAACATATATAGTATAGGAATAGACTATCACTGTTGGGAGATCTATAGAATAGAAAGAAAATCCCCCTTACACTTATACACATACGTATATCGGATAGAAAGCTAGTCTTTTGTACATATACACGTATATTATAAAAAAACAAATAGACAGTTTTCTTGCATATATAAGTACATTGGATTTCCTTAACATTTTGTAATTAGGAGACTAGCCACCTTAGACAGGTGTCAGTGATTAATTGTTAAACACACCCCTCTGAAAGGAGGATAATGTTTGTTAGCTGGCTATATAAAGCAGAGGCAGGAGAGGTAGGAATAAGAACAATTTTATGCCTGATGAAACGGTGCAAAACCGAGAAACGCGTTGCATTATTGGGGTCACTGTCAACCCCTTTTTTATCCACCTAACACAGCAATTGTTCTGTTGTGTTTTTTAACTTTTGTTTTTAATAAATATTTGTATTTTACTGGAAATACACCGTTGAGTGGATATCTTTACCTACCTACTGCCCTGCTGATACATAAGAGTCTCTCTACCTTTTTGGGACTTTGTGTTACCTATTGGAGCCATTTGATTACAGCATTAAGAAATCTGATCTGGGGTGAGCTGCTACACCTGCCTAAAATTTGCAGCTTGTTTCTACCAGCACATAAGTGTGCTCATGGAGTATGTGAGTAACCATCTGTACCACTGAAAATATTGTTTGTTATATTTTTAACAGTCTGCACATGTAGTGCTTTTTTCTGTGTCTCCTTTTCCATCTCCAGCATCACAGTACTACCTGAGAGGTGAGCTGCCACACCTATTTGAATCTGCAGCCTGCTACTACCAGCACATTGGTGTGCTTGTGAAGTGTGTGAGTACCCATTTGGCTCTACTACTGTTATTACTGATTTTTATATCTGTTGATCCTACACATGAGGCGCCCCTCTATTTTCTTCTATTCCTCATAGTTATACCCGGACCAGTCGGCGAGGAGGAGGCAGCCACCACAGGGCTTTTCCACTTGGTTTTGAAAAGGACTCATTTTTTGCCTTGATTTTGTAATTATATTTGGACTTCCCTCATTTGAGAGGATTTTATTTCATTTTTCTTTTATTTTGTTTAATTTTTTTATCTGTATTGTATACACAATTACCAATTTGCATTTTTTAAAGAGTATATAGATTAATATCACTATCTATATTATCACTAGCGCCCCCTTACTTTGCTGTAAGGCTATATATACACCTAATCTAATAGCCCTATCAAAAATTAAAAAAAAAACTAACCTACAATAAACTACCAATAGCCCTTAAAAGGGCCTTTTGTGGGACTTTTTCCTGAAAATAAAATAAAATACAAAGACCCCCCAACAGTAAAACCCACCACCCAACCAACCCCCCAAAATAAAAAACCTAATTCTAAAAAACCTAATCTACCCATTGCCCTGAAAATGGCATTTGTATGGGCATTGCCCTTAAAAGGGCATTTAGCTCTTTTTCTGCTTAAACCCTAATCTAAAAAAAAACACCCCAAAAAAAAACCTAACACTAACCCCCGACCATCCACTTACAGTTTTTGAAGTCCTGCTTGAACGATCTTCATCCAGGCGGCGAGAAATCTTCATCCAGGCGAACTCTTCTATCTTCATCCAGGTGGCGAAAAGTTTTCATCCAGGCGGCCTCTTCTATCTTCATTCAGGCAGCGAGAAGTCTTCATTCAGGCGGCCTCTTCTATCTTCTTCTGGCGGCATTTTCTATCTTGATCCCGGTGGCGCGGAGCGGGTCCATCCTGAAGACATCCGGCGTGGAGCATCCTCTTCATACGGTCGCTGCTGTACACTGAATCTTCAATGCAAGGTATGCGATTCAAAATGGCGTCCCTTGCATTCCTATTGGCTGAAAAATTTGAATCAGTCAACAGAAATTAGAGCTGCTAAAATCCTATTGGCTGTTCAAATCAGCCAATAGGATTTAAGAAGCTCTCATTCTATTGGATGATGGGATTTAAGCAGCTCTCATTCTATTAGATGATGAATCATCCAATAGAATGAGAGCTGCTTAGATCCTATTGGCTGATTTGAACAGCCAATAGGATTTAAGTAGCTCTCATTCTATTAGATAAAGACTTCTCGCCGCCTGGATAAAGATATAAGATGCTGTCTGGATGAATACTTCTCTCCACCTGGATGAAGATCGTTCAAGCGGGACTTCAAAATCTGTAAGTGGATCGTCGGGGGTTAGCGTTAGGTTTTTTAAGGGTTTTTGGGTGTTTTTTTTTTTAGATTAGGGTTTGGGCAACAAAAGAGCTAAATGCCCTTTTAAGAGCAATGCCCATACAAATGCCCTTTTCAGGGCAATGGGTAGATTAGTTTTTTTTTAGATAGTTTTATTTATTTTGTGGGTTTGGGGGGTTTTAAAAAAAATTCAGGTCAATGTAGGGCAATGCTCTACAAAAGGCCCTTTTAAGGGCTATTGTTAGTTTATTCTAGATTAGGATTTTTATTGTGGGGTGTTTTTTTAAATGGGTATTAGAATAGGAATAATGTTTATTATGTTTGATAATTTGTTTGTTATTTTGTGTAATGTATTTTTTTCGTTTTGGGATGGGTTTTTATTTTTAGATTAGGGCTTGGGCAGCAAAAGAGCTAAATGCCCTTTTCAGGACAATGGGTAGATTAGGCTTTACTTTATTTTTACTTTGTTGGTTTGGGGGGTGGGGTTTTGTATACTGTTAGGGGGTGTTTGTTTTGTTTTGTAGCAAAAGAGCTGTTAACTTTAGGGTAATGCCCTACAAAAGGCCCTTTTAAGGGCCCCCAAAAAGCCCTTTTAAGGGCCCTTGGTAGTTTATTATAGATTAGAGGTTTTTTATTTTGGGGTGGTTTTTTTTAAAAGGGTATTATAATAGGAATATTTTTTATTATTTTGGATAATTTAATTTGGTATTTTTGTATTGGTAGGTTTTTTTTCATTTTTTTGTTATTTTAGAGTTTTAATTTTTTTGTAATGTTAGGTTTTAGTGTAAGGCAGCATAGGTTTTATTTCACAGGTAAGTTTGTATTTATTTTAACTAGGTCGTTAGTAAATAGTTAATAACTATGTACTAACTAGTCTACTTAGTTAAAATAAATACAAACTTACCTGTAAATTAAAAATAAAACCTAAGCTAGCTACAATATAACTATTAGTTATATTATAGCTAGCTTAGGTTTTATTTTACAGGTAAGAATGTATTTAGTTTTAAATAGGTATTATTTAGTTAATAATTGTAACTTTAGTTTAGCTATAGTTTAATTATGTTAAAGTTAAGGGGGTGTTAGGGTTAGGTTTAGGGGTTAATATAGTTTAATTTAGGTTGTTGCGATGTGGGGGGCTGGCGGTTTAGGGGTTAATGGGTTTATTTAGTGGTAGTGATGTGGGAGGCCAGAGATTTAGGGGTTAATACCTTTATTTAGTGGCGGCAATGTCAGGAAGTGGCGGAATAGGGGTTAATAACTTTAATATAGTGTGGGCAATGTTGGGGTGCGGCGGAATAGGGGTTAATAACTTTAGTATAGTGGCGGCGATATCGGGAGTGGCAGATTAGGGGTTACTAACATTATGTAGGTGGCGGCAATGTCGTGGGGGGCAGATTAGGGGTGTTTAGACGTGGGGTTTATGTTAGGGTGTTTAAACATATCTTTATTTTTCCACATAGACATCAATGGGGCTGCGTTATGGAGCTTTTCATTCCGCGATCGCAGGTGTTAGGCTTTTTTCTGACACACTCTCCCAATTAATGTCTATGGGGAAAGCGTGCATGAGCACGTCAAAACAGTGCTTGAATTTTGTGCGGTATGGACCATATCGCACGCACAAGGCGGCTGTTTCAGAACTTGTAATGAAAAACAGAATTTATGCTTACCTGATAAATTACTTTCTCCAACGGTGTGTCCGGTCCACGGCGTCATCCATAACTTGTGGGATATTCTCTTCCCCAACAGGAAATGGCAAAGAGCACAGCAAAAGCTGTCCATATAGCCCCTCCCAGGCTCCGCCCCCCCAGTCATTCGACCGACGGTTAGGAGAAAAAAAGGAGAAACTATAGGGTGCCGTGGTGACTGTAGTGTATAGAGAAAGAAATTTTTCAACCTGATTAAAAAACCAGGGCGGGCCGTGGACCGGACACACCGTTGGAGAAAGTAATTTATCAGGTAAGCATAAATTCTGTTTTCTCCAACATTGGTGTGTCCGGTCCACGGCGTCATCCATAACTTGTGGAACCAATACCAAAGCTTTAGGACATGGATGAAGGGAGGGCGCAAATCAGGTTACCTAAACAGAAGGCACCACGGCTTGCAAAACCTTTCTCCCAAAAATAGCCTCCGAAGAAGCATAAGTATCAAATTTGTAGAATTTGGCAAAAGTGTGCAGAGAAGACCAAGTTACATATCTGATCAACAGAAGCCTCGTTCTTGAAGGCCCAAGTGGAAGCCACAGCCCTAGTAGAGTGAGCTGTGATACGTTCAGGAGGCTGCCGTCCGGCAGTCTCATAAGCCAATCGGATGATGCTTTTCAGCCAGAAAGAAAGAGAGGTAGCAGTAGCTTTTTGTCCTCTCCTCTTACCAGAATAAACGACAAACAAAGAAGAAGTTTGTCTGAAATCCTTTGTTGCTTCTAAATAGAATTTTAAAGCATGGACTACATCTAAGTTGTGTAACGAACGTTCCTTCTTTGAAACTGGATTCGGACACAAAGAAGGAACAACTATTTCCTGGTTAATATTCTTGTTGGAAACAACTTTTGGAAGAAAACCAGGCTTGGTACGCAAAACAACCTTATCTGAATGGAATACCAGATAGGGTGGATCACACTGCAAAGCAGATAATTCAGAAACTCTTCTAGCAGAAGAAATAGCAACCAAAAATAGAACTTTCCAAGATAGTAACTTGATATCTATGGAATGCAAGGGTTCAAACGGAACCCCTTGAAGAACTGAAAGAACTAAATTTAGACTCCAGGGAGAGTCAAAGGTCTGTAAACAGGCTTGATTCTGACCAAAGCCTGTACAAAAGCTTGTACATTGTTTGTGTAACAAGACAGATAAAGCAGAAATCTGTCCTTTTAGAGAACTCGCTGACAATCCCTTATCCAAACCTTCTTGGAGAAAGGAGAGGATCTTAGGAATTTTAATCTTACTCCAGGAGAATCCCTTGGATTCACACCAGCAGATATATCTTTTCCATATCTTATGGTAAATCTTTCTAGTCACAGGTTTTCTGGCTTGGACCAGAGTATCTATCACTGAATCTGAGAACCCACGCTTGGATAAAATCAAACGTTCAATTTCCAAGCAGTCAGCTGCAGAGAAACTAGATTTGGATGTTCGAATGGACCTTGTATTAGAAGATCCTGTCACAAAGGTAGCTTCCATGGTGGCTCCGATGACATATTCACCAGGTCTGCATACCAAGTCCTGCGCGGCCATGCAGGAGCTATCAGAATCACAGAGGCCTTCTCCTGTTTGATCCTGGCTACAAGCCTGGGAAGGAGAGGGAACGGTGGAAATGCATAAGCTAGGTTGAACGACCAAGGCTCCACTAATGCATCCACTAGAGTCGCCTTGGGGTCCCTGGATCTGGACCCGTAGCAAGGAACTTTAAAGTTCTGACGAGACGCCATCAGATCCATGTCTGGAATGCCCCATAATTGGGTTAACTGGGCAAAAACCTCCGGGTGGAGTTCCCACTCCCCCGGATGAAAAGTCTGACGACTCAGATAATCCGCTTCCCAGTTGTCTACTCCTGGGATGTGAATTGCAGATAGGTGGCAGGAGTGATCCTCCGCCCATTTGATGATCTTGGATACCTCTGTCATCGCCAAGGAACTCTTTGTTCCCCCTTGATGATTGATGTAAGCTACAGTCGTCATGTTTTCCGACTGGAATCTTATGAATCCGGCCTTCGCTAGTTGAGGCCAAGCCTGGAGAGCATTGAATATCGCTCTCAGTTCCAGGATGTTTATTGGGAGAAGAGACTCTTCCCGAGACCATACACCCTGAGCTTTCAGGGAGTCCCAGACCGCTCCCCAGCCTAATAGACTGGCGTCGGTCGTGACAATGACCCACTCTGGTCTGCGGAAACTCATTCCCTGAGACAGGTGATCCTGAGTCAACCACCAACGGAGTGAGTCCCTGGTTAACTGGTCTACTTGAATCTGAGGAGACAAGTCTGCATAGTCCCCATTCCACTGATTGAGCATGCACAGTTGTAATGGTCTTAGATGAATTCGAGCAAAAGGAACTATGTCCATTGCTGCAACCATCAATCCTATTACTTCCATGCACTGAGCTATGGAAGGCTGCAGAATAGAGAGAAGAACTTGACAAGCGTTTAGAAGCTTTGACTTTCTGACTTCTGTCAAGAAGATCTTCATTTCTAAAGAATCTATTATCGTCCCCAAAAAGGGAACTCTTGTCGACGGAGATAGTGAACTCTTTTCTACGTTCACCTTCCACCCGTGAGATCTGAGAAAGGCTAGAACAATGTCTGTATGAGCCTTTGCCTTGGAAAGAGACGACGCTTGAATTAGAATGTCGTCCAGATAAGGTGCCACTGCAATGCCCCTTGGTCTTAGAACCGCTAGAAGGGACCCGAGCACCTTTGTGAAAATTCTGGGAGCAGTGGCTAGTCCGAATGGAAGAGCCACGAACTGATAATGATTGTCCAGAAAGGCAAACCTTAGGAACTGATGATGATCTTTGTGGATAGGAATATGTAGATACGCGTCCTTTAAATCCACGGTAGTCATATATTGACCCTCCTGGATTGTAGGTAAAATTGTTCGAATGGTTTCCATTTTGAACGATGGAACTCTGAGAAATTTGTTTAGAATTTTTAAATCCAGAATTGGTCTGAAAGTTCCCTCTTTTTTGGGAACTACAAACAGATTTGAGTAAAACCCCTGACCTTGTTCCACGGTTGGAACTGGGTGTATCACTCCCATCTTTTACAGGTCTTCTACACAATGTAAGAATGCCTGTCTCTTTATTTGGTTTGAGGATAAGTGAGACATGTGGAACCTTCCCCTTGGGGGTAGTTCCTTGAATTCTAGAAGATAACCCTTAGAGACTATTTCTAGTGCCCAGGGATCCTGAACATCTCTTGCCCAAGCCTGAGCAAAGAGAGAGAGTCTGCCCCCTACTACATCCGGTCCCGGATCGGGGGCTACCCCTTCATGCTGTTTTGGTAGCAGCAGCAGGCTTCTTGGCCTGTTTACCCTTGTTCCAGCCTTGCATTGGTTTCCAGGCCGGTTTAGTCTGGGAAGCGTTACCCTCTTGTCTAGAGGCTGTAGAGTTGGAAGCCGGTCCGTTCCTGAAATTGCGAAAGGAACGAAAATTGGACTTATTCTTAGCCTTGAAAGGCCTATCTTGTGGGAGGGCATGGCTCTTTCCCCCAGTGATGTCTGAAATAATTTCTTTCAATTCTGGCCCAAAAAGGGTCTTACCTTTGAAAGGGATATTAAGCAATTTTGTCTTGGAAGATACATCCGCCGACCAAGACTTTAACCAGAGCGCTCTACGCGCCACAATTGCAAACCCTGAATTATTCGCCGCTAATCTCGCTAACTGCAAAGCGGCGTCTAAAATAAAGGAATTAGCTAACTTAAGTGTGTGAATTCTGTCCATAACCTCCTCATATGGAGTCTCTCTACTGAGCGACTTTTCCAGTTCCTCGAACCAGAACCACGCCGCTGTAGTGACAGGAATAATGCACGAAATAGGTTGAAGGAGATATCCTTGCTGTACAAAAATCTTTTTAAGCAAACCCTCCAATTTTTTATTCATAGGATCTTTAAAAGCATAATTTTCCTCAATGGGAATGGTCGTGCATTTGGCTAGAGTAGAAACCGCCCCCTCGACCTTAGGGACTGTTTGCCATGTGTCCTTCCTGGGGTCGACCATGGGGAACAATTTCTTAAATATAGGAGGAGGGACAAAGGGTATGCCTGGTTTCTCCCACTCCTTATTCACAATGTCTGCCACCCTTTTAGGTATTGGAAAGGCATCAGGGTGCACCGGGACCTCTAGGAACTTGTCCATCTTGCACAATTTTTCTGGGATGACCAGATTGTCACAATCATCCAGAGTAGATAGCACCTCCTTAAGTAATGCGCGGAGATGCTCTAATTTAAATTTAAATGTCACAACATCAGGTTCTGCCTGCTGAGAAATTCTTCCTGTATCAGAAATTTCTCCATCTGACAAACCCTCCCTCACTGCCACTTCAGACTGGTGTGAGGATATGACAGATAAATTATCATCAGCGTCCTCCTGCTCTACAGTGTTTAAAACTGAGCAATCGCGCTTTCTCTGAAATCCTGGCATTTTAGATAACATATTAGCTATGGAGTTATCCATTACTGCCGTCAATTGCTGCATAGTAATAAGCATTGGCGTACTAGAGGTACTAGGGGACGCCTGCGTGGGCTTAACTGGTATAGACACAGAAGGAGAGGATGCAGAACTATGTTTACTTCCTTCATCTGAGGAATCATCCTGGGCAACCTTATTAAATGTGACAGTACTGTCCTTACTTTGTTTGGACGCTATGGCACAATCATCACATACAGCTGAAGGGGGGACCACCTTGGCCTCCATACATACAGAACATGATCTATCTGAAGGTACAGACATGTTAAACAGGCTTAAATTGGTTAATAAAGCACAAAAACCGTTTTAAAACAAAACCGTTACTGTCTCTTTAAATGTTAAACAGGGCACACTTTATTACTGAATATGTGAAAAACTATGAAGGAATTATCTAATCTTTACCAAATTTTCACCACAGTGTCTTAATGCATTCAAAGTATTGCACCCCAATTTTCAAGCTGTTAACCCTTAAAATGTGGAAACCGGAGCCGTTTGTAATTTTAACCCCACTACAGTCCCAGCCACAGCCTTTGTTGCGACTTTACCAATCCCAGGGGGGTATACGATACCAATTCAAGCCTTCTAGGAACGTTTTCAGTGGATACCAGACCCTCACACATGCAGCTGCATGCACTGTACTCAAAAGTAACTGCGCAATAATGGCGCGAAAATGAGGCTCTGTCTACTATAGTGAAGGCCCTTCCTGACTGGGAAGGTATCTAAATTAGTGCCTGGCGATAAAAACGTTCCCCCAAACAATAAAAGTGTGAAAATTACTTCAAACTTTCCAATATAACTTAAACAAACAATCGATTTAGCCCTTAAGAGTGTCCACCAGTTAATAGCCCATAATAAGCCCTTTATACTTTCTCAGTCTAATAAAAATGGCTTACCGATCCCCATGAGGGGAAAAATGACAGCCTTCCAGCATTACACAGTCTTGTTAGAAAAATGGCTAGTCATACCTTGAGCAGAAAAGTCTGCAAACTGTTCCCCCCAACTGAAGTTCTCTCATCTCAACAGTCCTCCGTGGGAACAGCAATTGATTTTAGTTACTGCTGCTAAAATCATACTCTTCTTTTAAACAGAACTCTTCATCTCTTTCTGTTTCAGAGTAAATAGTACATACCAGCACTATTTTAAAATAACAAACTTTTGATAGAAGAATAAAAAACTACAACTAAACACCACATACTCTTCACCATCTCCATGGAGATGCTACTTGTTCAGAGCGGCAAAGAGAATGACTGGGGGGGGCGGAGCCTGGGAGGGGCTATATGGACAGCTTTTGCTGTGCTCTTTGCCATTTCCTGTTGGGGAAGAGAATATCCCACAAGTTGTGGATGACGCCGTGGACCAGACACACCAATGTTGGAGAAAAGGAAAAAAGAGAGGCGCTTGTGTGTACCAGTCAAAACAGAACAGAGGTTGAGTATAGCCAACAGGGTACTCACATTTTTCAATAGCATTCATACATGGGAGTCGGCCCTTGAGAGGGAGACTGTCAGGTGTATTTGCATTTTCTCTAATTGTTTAATTGATCACATTGTTAAGGTTAGTGAGGTGTATATGTATATATATAAGAGCTATGATCAGTTTGCACTATATGCCTGATGAAACAGCGTTGGTACTGAGAAACGCGTTGCATGTGTACAAGGAGGGTTCTCATGTGCCCTGCCTGTTGGTTCCTGTCTTTATTGTTTTAAATAAATTTTACTTTTAATTTTATTGGGACCTGGACTGATCTTTATATACACCCACCACCTATTACCTATTTCCCTATTGGGGATTGGATTTGTTGGCCCCTTGGCCTTCTGCTGCTGGAGTGGTTCCTGTAATCCTGTTCCAAGGATTTAAAGTACAAGTGTTCCTGCACACACGTTGGAATTCCAGCAAGCTGGGTTGCTGTGATTACCCAGTATGCGTCTGATAGCACTGTATGAGTGCTATTGAAAAATGTGAGTACCCTGTTGGCTATACTCAACCTCTGTTCTGTTTTGACTGGTACACACAAGCGCCTCTCTTTTTTCCTTTTTCCTTCTAGACGTCAGCCCATTTTGATGTGAGGAGAGAGCAGCTCGACTGATTTGATCTATTTTTGCTGAACGGATCCATCGCTTATCTCTGATTTGGATCTACCTGGGACTCTGAGTCTCAAAAGGGACTATACGGTTCTATACATATATATATATATATATATTATATTTCTGTCATACTTGCATATTCATTGCTATATTGGGTTACCATTCGATATTGTGCGCCCCCTATCAGGATCTCTTTTTTAGAGATTCTATGGCCTAGATTTGGAGTTTGGCGGTAAAAGGGCTGTTAACGCTCCGCGGGCTTTTTTCTGGCCGCACCATAAATTTAACTCTGGTATCGAGAGTTTAAACAAATGCTGCGTTAGGCTCCAAAAAAGGAGCGTAGAGCATTTTTACCGCAAATGCAACTCTCGATACCAGCGGTGCTTACGGACGCGGCCGGCCTCAAAAACGTGCTCGTGCACGATTCTCCCATAGGAAACAATGGGGCTGTTTGAGCTGAAAAAAAACCTAACACCTGCAAAAAAGCAGCGTTCAGCTCCTAACGCAGCCCCATTGTTTCCTATGGGGAAACACTTCCTACGTCTGCACCTAACACTCTAACATGTACCCCGAGTCTAAACACCCCTAACCTTACACTTATTAACCCCTAATCTGCCGCCCCCGCTATCGCTGACACCTGCATATTTTTTTTAACCCCTAATCTGCCGCTCTGTAAACCGCCGCAACCTACGTTATCCCTATGTACCCCTAATCTGCTGCCCTAACATCGCCGACCCCTATATTATATTTATTAACCCCTAATCTGCCCCCCTCAACGTCGCCGACACCTGCCTACACTTATTAACTCCTAATCTGCCGAGCGGACCTGAGCGCTACTATAATAAAGTTATTAACCCCTAATCCGCCTCACTAACCCTATCATAAATAGTATTAACCCCTAATCTGCCCTCCCTAACATCGCCGACACCTACCTTCAATTATTAACCCCTAATCTGCCGAGCGGACCTCACCGCTACTATAATAAATGTATTAACCCCTAAAGCTAAGTCTAACCCTAATACTAACACCCCCCTAAGTTAAATATAATTTACATCTAACGAAATAAATTAACTCTTATTAAATAACTTATTCCTATTTAAAGCTAAATACTTACCTGTAAAATAAATCCTAATATAGCTACAATATAAATTATAATTATATTATAGCTATTTTAGGATTAATATTTATTTTACAGGCAACTTTTTAATTATTTTAACCAGGTACAATAGCTATTAAATAGTTAAGAACTATTTAATAGTTACCTAGTTAAAATAATAACAAATTTACCTGTAAAATAAATCCTAACCTAAGATATAATTAAATCTAACACTACCCTATCAATAAATTAATTAAATAAACTACCTACAATTACCTACAATTAACCTAACACTACACTATCAATAAATTAATTAAACACAATTCCTACAAATAAATACAATTAAATAAACTAGCTAAAGTACAAAAAATAAAAAAGAACTAAGTTACAAAAAATAATAAAATATTTACAAACATAAGAAAAATATTACAACAATTTTAAACTAATTACACCTACTCTAAGCCCCCTAATAAAATAACAAAGCCCCCCAAAATAAAAAATTCCCTACCCTATTCTAAATTAAAAAAGTTACAAGCTCTTTTACCTTACCAGCCCTGAACAGGGCCCTTTGCGGGGCATGCCCCAAGGATTTCAGCTCTTTTGCCTGTAAAAAAAAACATACCATACCCCCCCCCAACATTACAACCCACCACCCACATACCCCTAATCTAACCCAAACCCCCCTTAAATAAACCTAACACTAAGCCCCTGAAGATCTTCCTACCTTGTCTTCACCATACCAGGTTCACCGATCCGTCCTGGCTCCAACATCTTCATCCAACCCAAGCGGGGGTTGGCGATCCATCATCCGGTGCTGAAGAGGTCCAGAAGAGGCTCCAAAGTCTTCCTCCTATCCGGCAAGAAGAGGACATCCGGACCGGCAAACATCTTCTCCAAGCGGCATCTTCAATCTTCTTCCATCCGGTGCGGAGCGGGTCCATCTTGAAGCAGGCGACGCGGATCCATCCTCTTCTTCCGTTGTCTCCCGACGAATGACGGTTCCTTTAAGGGACGTCATCCAAGATGGCGTCCCTCGAATTCCGATTGGCTGATAGGATTCTATCAGCCAATCGGAATTAAGGTAGGAATTTTCTGATTGGCTGATGGAATCAGCCAATCAGAATCAAGTTCAATCCGATTGGCTGATCCAATCAGCCAATCAGATTGAGCTCGCATTCTATTGGCTGTTCCGATCAGCCAATAGAATGCGAGCTCAATCTGATTGGCTGATTGGATCAGCCAATCGGATTGAACTTGATTCTGATTGGCTGATTCCATCAGCCAATCAGAAAATTCCTACCTTAATTCCGATTGGCTGATAGAATCCTATCAGCCAATCGGAATTCGAGGGACGCCATCTTGGATGACGTCCCTTAAAGGAACCGTCATTCGTCGGGAGACAACGGAAGAAGAGGATGGATCCGCGTCGCCTGCTTCAAGATGGACCCGCTCCGCACCGGATGGAAGAAGATTGAAGATGCCGCTTGGAGAAGATGTTTGCCGGTCCGGATGTCCTCTTCTTGCCGGATAGGAGGAAGACTTTGGAGCCTCTTCTGGACCTCTTCAGCACCGGATGATGGATCGCCAACCCCCGCTTGGGTTGGATGAAGATGTTGGAGCCAGGACGGATCGGTGAACCTGGTATGGTGAAGACAAGGTAGGAAGATCTTCAGGGGCTTAGTGTTAGGTTTATTTAAGGGGGGTTTGGGTTAGATTAGGGTTATGTGGGTGGTGGGTTGTAATGTTGGGGGGGGGGGTATGGTATGTTTTTTTTTACAGGCAAAAGAGCTGAAATCCTTGGGGCATGCCCCGCAAAGGGCCCTGTTCAGGGCTGGTAAGGTAAAAGAGCTTGTAACTTTTTTAATTTAGAATAGGGTAGGGAATTTTTTATTTTGGGGGGCTTTGTTATTTTATTAGGGGGCTTAGAGTAGGTGTAATTAGTTTAAAATTGTTGTAATATTTTTCTTATGTTTGTAAATATTTTATTATTTTTTGTAACTTAGTTCTTTTTTATTTTTTGTACTTTAGCTAGTTTATTTAATTGTATTTATTTGTAGGAATTGTGTTTAATTAATTTATTGATAGTGTAGTGTTAGGTTAATTGTAGGTAATTGTAGGTAGTTTATTTAATTAATTTATTGATAGGGTAGTGTTAGATTTAATTATATCTTAGGTTAGGATTTATTTTACAGGTAAATTTGTTATTATTTTAACTAGGTAACTATTAAATAGTTCTTAACTATTTAATAGCTATTGTACCTGGTTAAAATAATTAAAAAGTTGCCTGTAAAATAAATATTAATCCTAAAATAGCTATAATATAATTATAATTTATATTGTAGCTATATTAGGATTTATTTTACAGGTAAGTATTTAGCTTTAAATAGGAATCATTTATTTAATAAGAGTTAATTAATTTCGTTAGATGTAAATTATATTTAAGTTAGGGGGGTGTTAGTGTTAGGGTTAGACTTAGCTTTAGGGGTTAATCAATTTATTAGAATAGCGGTGAGCTCCGGTCGTCAGATTAGGGGTTAATAATTGAAGTTAGGTGTCGGCGATGTTAGGGAGGGCAGATTAGGGGTTAATACTATTTATGATAGGGTTAGTGAGGCGGGTTAGGGGTTAATAACTTTATTATAGTAGCGCTCAGGTCTGCTCGGCAGATTAGGGGTTAATAAGTGTAGGCAGGTGTCGGCGACGTTGAGGGGGGCAGATTAGGGGTTAATAAATATAATATAGGGGTCGGCGGTGTTAGGGGTAGCAGATTAGGGGTACATAGGGATAACGTAGGTGGCGGCGCTTTGCGGTCGGAAGATTAGGGGTTAATTATTTTAAGTAGCTGGCGGCGACGTTGTGGGGGGCAGGTTAGGGGTTAATAAATGTAATACAGGGGTCGGCGGGGTTAGGGGCAGCAGATTAGGGGTACATAAGTATAACGTAGGTGGCGGTCGGCAGATTAGGGGTTAAAAATTTAAAACGAGTGGCGGCGATGTGGGGGGAGCTCGGTTTAGGGGTACATAGGTAGTTTATGGGTGTTAGTGTACTTTAGGGTACAGTAGTTAAGAGCTTTATGAACCGGCGTTAGCCAGAAAGCTCTTAACTCCTGCTATTTTCAGGCGGCTGGAATTTTGTCGTTAGAGCTCTAACGCTCACTTCAGAAACGACTCTAAATACCGGCGTTAGAAAGATCCCATTGAAAAGATAGGATACGCAAATGGCGTAGGGGGATCTGCGGTATGGAAAAGTCGCGGCTGAAAAGTGAGCGTTAGACCCTTTAATCACTGACTCCAAATACCAGCGGGCGGCCAAAACCAGCGTTAGGAGCCTCTAACGCTGGTTTTGACGGCTACCGCCGAACTCCAAATCTAGGCCTATGTGTTTCAAAACTTGTAATGAGTCTGCTATAGGGGATTAAAAAATGCAACTTTTGTTGCGTTCGTTAATTTCCCTATAGCGCGCATATCTCGTAATCTAGCTGAGAGTAAACACCAAATTAAAAATCAGAAGCTGAGACATACGTATCTATCATATTTATCAAATCAGAA
The DNA here is from genome assembly GCF_027579735.1 of Bombina bombina. NCBI lineage: Eukaryota > Metazoa > Chordata > Amphibia > Anura > Bombinatoridae > Bombina > Bombina bombina. Next base: position 248,712,729 of record NC_069502.1, read on the forward strand.
TAAACTTTTATCATTCAGATAGAGAAGCAGTTTTAAGACACTTTCCAATTTACTTCCATTATCAAATTTTGCACAATCTTTTTATATTCAGACTTTCTGGGGAACAAGCTCCTACTGAGCATGTGCACAAGGTCACAGGGTATACGTATACTAGTCCGTGATTGGCTGATGTCTGTCACATGATACAGGGGGCCGGAAAAATTGGAGACAAAATAAGTTTGTCAGAAAAAAATCTACTGTTTGTCTTTTTATTATGAACTTGTTAATTAGGCAATTCTACTGCAGTGAGCGGTTCTTTAATGAATGTACTTAGACACTAGAAAAGCCAGATGCCAGTGTTGTATTAGGAGAGAAAAAGAAAGAAGGAAGGCAAATAGGTAAAAAAGTAAACTAACATCAATGTTCCATTAAATCATTGTGATTATATTATTTGCCTACATATGTAGTGTGTTTAACTAGTGCTACATAGAGAACATTGTGATTATATTATTTGCCTACATATGTAGTGTGTTTAACTAGTGCTACATAGAGAACATTGTGATTATATTATTTGCCTACATATGTAGTGTGTTTAACTAGTGCTACATAGAGAACATTGTGATTATATTATTTGCCTACATATGTAGTGTGTTTAACTAGTGCTACATAGAGAACATTGTGATTATATTATTTGCCTACATATGTAGTGAGTTTAACTAGTGCTACATAGAGAACATTGTGATCGTACCCTTTTATGGATGTTTTTTTAACTTTCTTGCATGAACAGCACAACAAGGAGCCACCAAGAACTGCCAGAAGAGATCCTGCCCATCCGATATACAACGCAGGACCAAGTTCATACCTAGAATGTTAAAAATATTATTAAATGTTATTAAAAAGCCACATTGTATTAGCTTTCCTGGATTAAAAAATGACATAAAATAATCTAGTACTATTTGCATTGGGTATCTTTGTACTCATATAATAGAATTGCCACATACAGCAGATGTAGGTTAATTATTTAGATAGTAACTATAATTCACACATCTTTGTTCAAGCAGGCATTTGTCTGATCCTCAGCTTATTCTAAACTGATAACTCCAAAATTAAATTCCACTGTAAGACAAATACATTTGGAAGAAAGCAATGAAGGTAAGTAATGAAAGGAGACAACCCAGTGCTAATCCTCAGAAGGTAAGCGATGCATCAGTTACACTAACTCCTGTCCTGTTATTAAAAAGAACTCATTATGTGGTTTCTGTCAAAATGGCTTGAAACTAATTTAATTTTTGATCTTTTTTATTTTAATTGCAGATACATAAAGCTGTGTATAGCATATGACCTACACATACACACACATATATACACTAACATGCATGTATACACACACATATACACTCACACACATACATACATGCACACAGATGTATACATACACATACATACATGCACACTCACATATACACACGCGCATGTGTACACACACACATATATACACACATGAGCACACACAAATATACATACACACACATATATATACTCACATTCATGTATACACACACATATACACTCACACACATACATACATGCACACAGATGTATACATACACATACATACACACACATACACATATACATATGTATACATTCACATATACACACATACATACACACACATACACACATACATACGTATACATTCACATATACACACACATACATACATGCATACTCACATATACACAAGCGCATGTGTACACACACACATATACACACATAAGCACACACAAATATACATACACACACATATATACACTCACATTCATGTATATACATATACAATCACACACATAGATACACGCACATAGATGTATACACACATACATATACATACACAAATTCATATATGCACACAGATTTACACACACACATACATACACGCACACTCACATATACACACATATATACACACATACACACACACATATACACACATGAGCACACACAAATATACATACACACACATATACACTCACACACATACATACATGCACACAGATGTATACATACACATACATACATGCACATACACACATACATACGTATACATTCACATATACACACACATACATACATGCACACTCACATATACACACATATATACACACACATACACACATACGTATACATAGACATATACAGTGGATATAAAAAGTCTACACACCCCTGTTAAAATGTCAGGTTTCTGTCATGTAAAAAAAATGAGACAAAGATAAATCATTTCAGAACTTTTTCCACCTTTAATGTGACCTATAAACTGTACAACTCAATTGAAAAACAAACTGAAATCTTTTAGGTAAAGGGAAATAAAAATAAAAAACTAAAATAATATGGTTGCATAAGTGTGAACACCCTTTTATACCTGGGGATGTAGCTGTGTTCAGAATTAAGCAATCACATTCAAAATCATGTTAAATAGGAGTCAGTACACACCTGTCATCATTTAAAGTGCCTCTGATTAACCCAAAATAAAGTTCAGCTGTTCTAGTAGGTCTTTCCTGACATTTTGTTAGTCGCATCCTACAGCAAAAGCCATGGTCCGCAGAGAGCTTCTAAAGCATCAGAGGGATCTCATTGTTAAAAGGTATCAGTCAGGAGAAGGGTACAAAATAATTTCCAAGGCATTAAATATACTATGGAACACAGTGAAGACAGTCACCATCAAGTGAAGAAAATATGGCACAACAGTGATGTTACCAAGAACTGGATGTCCCTTCAAAATTGATGAAAAGACGAGAAGAAAACTGGTCTAAGAAGGCTGCCAAGAGACCTACAACAACATTAAAGGAGCTGCAGGAATATCTGGCAATTACTGGCTGTGTGGTACATGTGACAACAATCGCCCGTATTCTTCATATGTCTGGGCTATGCGATAGAGTGGCAAGACGGAAGCCTTTTCTTACAAAAAAAAATTATCCAAGCCCGGCTAAATTTTGCAAAAACACATCTGAAGTTTCACAAAAGCATGTTGCAAAAGGTGTTCTGGTCTGATGAAACCAAAGTTGAATGTTTTGCCATAATTCAAAAAGATATGTTTGGCACAAAAACAGCACTGCATATCACCAAAAGAACACCATACCCACAGTGAAGCATGGTGGTGTCAGCATCATGCTTTGGGCTGTTTTTCTTCAGCTGGAACTGGGGCCTTAGTCAAGGTAGAAGGAATAATGAACAGTTCCAAATACCAGACAATATTGGCACGAAACCTTCAGGCTTCTTCTAGAAAGCTGAACATGAAGAGGAACTTCATCTTTCAGCATGACAACGACCCAAAGCATACATCAAAATCAACAAAGGAATGGCTTCACCAGAAGTAGATTAAAGTTTTGGGATGGCTCAGCCAGAGCGCAGACCTGAATCCAATTCAAAATCTGTGGGGTGATCTGAAGAGGGCTGTGTACAGGAGATGCCCTCACATTCTGACAGATTTGGAGTGTTTTTGCAAAAAAGAGTGGGCAAATCTTGCCAAGTCAAGATGTGCCATGCTGAAAAACTCATACACAAAAAGAGTGCTGTAATAAAATCAAAAGGTGCTTCAATAAAGTATTAGTTTAAGGGTGTTCACACTTATGCAACCATATTATTTTAGTTTTTTATTTTTATTTCCCTTTACCTAAAAGATTTCAGTTTGTTTTTCAATTGAGTTGTACAGTTTATAGTTCACATTAAAGGTGGAAAAAGTTCTGAAATGATTTATCTTTGTCTCATTTTTTTACATCACAGAAACCTGACATTTTAACAGGGGTGTGTAGACTTTTTATATCCACTGTATATACACACACATACATACATGCACACTCACATATACACACACGCACAGGCACACACACACATATACACACATGAGCACACACGCATATACATACACACATATACATGCACACACACATATGCACATTCACACATATACCAGTATTTGACTGTTGACTATGTTTAATCAGTGTCATATATTCAAGTAAGTCTCAGCTCAAACAATATCTGAACCCTCATATATACCATGTTAAAAAGAATACTACAAAATAATACCTACAAAATATTTCACAAGCCAAAAAGGCATATACATAAATATCAAAACATCAGTTAGTGAACATTGAATATAAATATATATATGCATTAGGCAGCCAGGTGTGGATACTAATTACCTTTAGATGTAGTTCACATACTGGGGCATATTTATCAAGCTCCGTATGGAGCTTGAGGTCCCTTCAGGCTCACCGGAAACAGAAGTTATGAAGCAGCGGTCTAAACTTGTCCGCCTGCTCTGAGGCAGACAACAGAAGTTATAAAGCAGTGGTCTAAACTTGTCCGCCTGCTCTGAGGCGGACAACAGAAGTTATAAAGCAGCGGTCTAAACTTGTCCGCCTGCTCTGAGGCGGACAACAGAAGTTATAAAGCAGCGGTCTAAACTTGTCCGCCTGCTCTGAGGCGGACAACAGAAGTTATAAAGCAATGGTCTAAACTTGTCCGCCTGCTCTGAGGCGGACAACAGAAGTTATAAAGCAATGGTCTAAACTTGTCTGCCTGCTCTGAGGCGGACAACAGAAGTTATAAAGCAGCGGTCTAAACTTGTCCGCCTGCTCTGAGGCGGACAACAGAAGTTATAAAGCAGCGGTCTAAACTTGTCTGCCTGCTCTGAGGCGGACAACAGAAGTTATAAAGCAGCGGTCTAAACTTGTCCGCCTGCTCTGAGGCGGACAACAGAAGTTATAAAGCAACGGTCTAAACTTGTCCGCCTGCTCTGAGGCGGACAACAGAAGTTATAAAGCAGCGGTCTAAACTTGTCCGCCTGCTCTGAGGCGGACAACAGAAGTTATAAAGCAACGGTCTAAACTTGTCCGCCTGCTCTGAGGCGGACAACAGAAGTTATAAAGCAGCGGTCTAAACTTGTCCGCCTGCTCTGAGGCGGACAACAGAAGTTATAAAGCAGCGGTCTAAACTTGTCCGGCTGCTCTGAGGCGGCGGACAGAAATCAACCCGTGACAGGCCAGATGGCTTGTTTTTCCCACAGAAAACCTCTGAATTACATTGTTTCCAATGCAGCAAAGGATTCTAGGTAAGATATGCAAATTAGGTTCACTTCTGGCCTCTCTAGATTTGTTAATGAACTACACAATGAGTTATTTTTCTATATTTTGTGCGTAGTGGAGGATTTTAAACTCACCTTTTACCTCCCCCTAATTTTAAATGTTGTATTTTGCCCCAAAATCAACTTCACGCAGCAGTGATTCAAACCTTTTAGTGCTGCGGAATCTGTTGGCGCTCTGCAAATAACCGATAATAATAATAATAATTCTCCCAGCTGATAAGTGGCAAAAGCCACAAAACAGTCTGTCCTGGGATGGTTATGAATCACTAACCCTAGCTAAGCTTATAAGCTGTGTGAACAGAGATGCTTTGGCGTAAAGGGAATCTGCTCAAAAGCAGACTTGATGTAAAAAGGTGTGTCATTGTGAACCTAATTTGCATATCTTACCCAGAATCCTTTGCTGCTTTGGAAACAATGTAATTAAGAGGTTTTATATATATATCTGTATATACCTATACCTGTATATCTATTCCTATAGATATATAGGTATAGATATCTATTTTGCATTAGCATTATCACATATATATAGAAATATTTATTTAATAATAAAACTTAAAAACATTATATGTGAAGAACATAGGATTGTAAAAAATGTGTATTGTGCTTTGCGTTTTGCGCTTTAGGTCTAATGTTAGGGTTAGCGCACATGAAGAATTTCTATTCTCAAAGAGTGTTCTTGAAATATTAAATTTTAAATATTAAAAATGTAAAGATTATTATACATACTGTTCAAAATATAGATATATGCTCTGAATATTTTCCGCAGTGTGTATAATAATTTTAAAGAATAATTATTCATATTTTTAATATTTTATATTTAATATTTAAAAAATGCTTTGATTCTTCATGTACGCTAACAAAACAACGCGTTAGACCTAAAACGTGAAGCGCGATACGCATATTTTACATTTCTACGTTCATTTATGTTTAATTTGTATTATTAAATTTATATTTCTATATATATCTGATAATGTTAATGTAAAATAAAAAAAAATAAAAGATTTTGCTCACTTCAACTAGCCCTAAATGTATTATTTTTTACCTCTGCTATACTATATATCACAGTGTTCTCCCTAGAACCTTTTTAATGGGTGCATCGCCCAGCTGATTGTAATGACCATTCGGGATTTTTTTTTTTATCCAAAAATAAACTAAATTTGTTAATATTAAAATTTTCAATGTTTATTGCTGAAATTATCAGTAAATAAATGTATGTTAAGTATGCAATTAATTTGTGCTTTGGATTGCAGAAAATCTTATAATATTAGAAAGTATTACACTTCCCCCACCTGGCTACTTTATTATGCCACACAGCTGGCAAATTATTCTGTGTATGTGTTGGGTGAGTATGAATAATAAATGTGAATAATGTGACGTTGTAGCTTAATCTGTCCAGCAGGTGGCCTCATAGAACAACCTGAAATTATTAGTTAAAAAACATTAATACAGTAGCATAGCCTAATTACCAAATGCAAAATAACAGAACAATGCAATAACAGAACAGTACATTTTTTTTTCTGACCATTTTCAAACTTTGCTTATATTTCCTACACCCTGTATTATGTCACTGCCATCAGCCAATCACAAAATGCATATATGTACTGTATATTATGTGAACTCTTGCACATGCCTAGTAGCAGCTGGTGCTTCAGAACATGTGAATATAAAAACACTGTGCACAATTTGTTAATTGAAGTAAACTGGAAAATTTGTAAAATTGCATGCTCTGTCTGAATCAGGAGGGTTTAATTTCTACTCTTGTGTTCCTTTAAAGGGACATTAAACACACACAAACATATTTCATGATTCATGTAAAATTAAAAGAAAACTTTCCTATTCTATTATAAAATTTACTTTGTTCCCTTGGTATCCTTTGTTGAAAAGCAGATAGGAAGGTATAGGAGTGTGCACGTCACTGGATCAATACATGGCTCCATTTTTTTGACATTTTAAAATGGTTGACCATGCAATGTTTGTTGGTATATTCTTACTGGCTGTTCTAATTGTCGTTTGACATCGCTATGGTTTAGGCTTACTTGTCATGTAAACACTGACACCGCATTGCACGTGTGATATGTTAAATATTTGTCACGGAAGTGACGTCACGATAGTAGAGTTCCGGTGCAACTGGAAGTGACGCAACTTCCGGCATAAGTATAAGTAAATACGTATAGTTAGGCACTGCACACACTGTGCGTCATATAAGAAATATATGGAACGAGGTACATTGTAAATTGTGCTTTAACATACAATGTAGAACTAGGTTTATTAATGGTGAGTTGTTTTAATACACGGGGCCACTGGAGACACTAGTGATCCCTTTTTTGTTCACAATTGTTGTACGTATAAAGATTATTATAACCCGGAAGTGGATGTTGTAAACTTCCAGGGTCACATTAACCTAAACCGGAAATTATGTCAGTTTGGCGCCTTTTTTGACAGGAAGAAGGAGGTGCCTGTTTGTGTTTCACTCTATTTAAGCACGGTTTGTGTGTGTTATTTGTGTTCTGAAGAAGGGGAGTTTTGTTCCCCAAAACGTCAAAAAATTTGACTAATTGCTTTGAAGAAAACCTGGTTTGCCTCTGACTTTGTTGAAGCTTGCTATATATATTTAATATATATATATATATATATAATATATAGTGAGTTACAACCACACATTAGACAGTAAAGTAACACTACAGCACTAGCCTAGGCATTTGTTATCAAGCACAGTGCGATTAAAGTTGATATTATATTGTTATTTAATATGATTTCTGGTAAATACTGTTATTTTACCTTTGAGGAGCAGTGAGCACTCTCACAGACTGAAATAGATCGGTGTGAATTCTACGGCCTGGCCAGCACTCTCTTTGCTGTTTGTCTGACTCTGATTGAGCGCGCAAATCTCCTCCTCGCCTCGACCGGCCTCTTCCCCCCCTCCCACATCGGCAGCCCCATCTCTCACATGATCCCGGGCTAAGAGCTCCCCTGGGCGGGCCTATCTATCCTGTGTCGACTCCCTGAGCCCTCACACAAGATGCTTCTTGCTGCACTGACGCTGTGCACTCTCTCTCCTCCACTGCAGCTGTCTGAGCAGCCTCTGCTGTCCAGCGGTCCACTGGGATTTTTCCCGGTATCCTGGCTGCCCAATCCAGCCCTGTTAGGAGCAAGCACATCTTTGGTTCAGCACCTGGGTAGTACTTGCTGAATGGTGGCTAAATGTAGTGCTCATTACACAGTACAGAGCCAGCAGGCATTTCAGCTAGTGACTCTGCACATTACACAGTACGGAGCCAGCAGTCATGTCAGATAGTGACTCTGCACATTACACAGTACACAACAAACTACAGGGAGTGCAGAATTATTAGGCAAGTTGTATTTTTGAGGATTAATTTTATTATTGAACAACAACCATGTTCTCAATGAACCCAAAAAACTCATTAATATCAAAGCTGAATAGTTTTGGAAGTAGTTTTTAGTTTGTTTTTAGTGATAGCTATTTTAGGGGGATATCTGTGTGTGCAGGTGACTATTACTGTGCATAATTATTAGGCAACTTAACAAAAAACAAATATATACCCATTTCAATTATTTATTTTTACCAGTGAAACCAATATAACATCTCAACATTCACAAATATACATTTCTGACATTCAAAAACAAAACAAAAACAAATCAGTGACCAATATAGCCACCTTTTTTTGCAAGGACACTCAAAAGCCTGCCATCCATGGATTCTGTCAGTGTTTTGATCTGTTCACCATCAACATTGCGTGCAGCAGCAACCACAGCCTCCCAGACAATGTTCAGAGAGGTGTACTGTTTTCCCTCCTTGTAAATCTCACATTTGATGATGGATCACAGGTTCTCAATGGGGTTCAGATCAGGTGAACAAGGAGGCCATGTCATTAGATTTTCTTCTTTTATACCCTTTCTTGCCAGCCACGCTGTGGAGTACTTGGACGCGTGTGATGGAGCATTGTCCTGCATGAAAATCATGTTTTTCTTGAAGGATGCAGACTTCTTCCTGTACCACTGCTTGAAGAAGGTGTCTTCCAGAAACTGGCAGTAGGACTGGAAGTTGAGCTTGACTCCATCCTCAACCCGAAAAGGCCCCACAAGCTCATCTTTGATGATACCAACCCAAACCAGTACTCCACCTCCACCTTGCTGGCGTCTGAGTCGGACTGGAGCTCTCTGCCCTTTACCAATCCAGCCACGGGCCCATCCATCTGGCCCATCAAGACTCACTCTCATTTCATCAGTCCGTAAAACCTTAGAAAAATCAGTCTTGAGATATTTCTTGGCCCAGTCTTGACGTTTCAGCTTGTGTGTCTTGTTCAGTGGTGGTCGTCTTTCAGCCTTTCTTACCTTGGCCATGTCTCTGAGTATTGCACACCTTGTGCTTTTGGGCACTCCAGTAATGTTGCAGCTCTGAAATATGGCCAAACTGGTGGCAAGTGGCATCTTGGCAGCTGCACGCTTGACTTTTCTCAGTTCATGGGCAGTTATTTTGCGCCTTGGTTTTTCCACACGCTTCTTGCGACCCTGTTGACTATTTTGAATGAAACGCTTGATTGTTCGATGATCACGCTTCAGAAGCTTTGCAATTTTAAGAGTGCTGCATCCCTCTGCAAGATATCTCACTATTTTTTACTTTTCTGAGCCTGTCAAGTCCTTCTTTTGACCCATTTTGCCAAAGGAAAGGAAGTTGCCTAATAATTATGCACACCTGATATAGGGTGTTGATGTCATTAGACCACACCCCTTCTCATTACAGAGATGCACATCACCTAATATGCTTAATTGGTAGTAGGCTTTCGAGCCTATACAGCTTGGAGTAAGACAACATGCATAAAGAGGATGATGTGGTCAAAATACTCATTTGCCTAATAATTCTGCACTCCCTGTATAAGGAAGTGTGATAATTTAGTGACCAAGCTGGTACTAAATATTATTACCTTTGTGGGCCAGTTACACGTCCACCTGTGGGTTAACTACCTTGTGTTAATAACATTTAGAAAAGATGCATCTGTAAGCATTCCAAAGCATATACCTCGTAAGACATTTTATGCAATGACTTGTCTGCTGGATCTGTACTGAGTAATTTGCAGAGTCACTATCTGACATGTCTGCTGACTCTGTACTCACACTGGCCCACAAAGGTAATAATACATAGTACCAGCTTGGTTACTAAATTATCACACTTCCTTATAGTTTGTTATGCTAACCAGTCTGAGGAAGAGTTGCTAACCACAGCCACACACTGACGTCTAAATCATCTAGATTTTAGTGCTGCTACCCAATAATCCTGTTCAAAATCACCACTATTAACCCTAACCAACCCAGTGCCACTACATATCCTCCCTTCAAGCTAATTTAACCCTATTCCCTACCCAGCCTGCACCGCAATTATATCTACCTGACCAAGTCCAATATAGTCTGCTTTAGTCATCCTAAGCAACCTCTCCTACCCATATACCCTTCTTAATGACCCAAGTGCAGTAACCCTTTAATAACTTGCTATATGACACCCCATAGCAATAACCCCAAAATCTAGAAAGCTTCACGACACCTAAGGGCCCTGCCATTAAAAGGTTAAATTTCCCCAAAATATATAAATAAATAAAAAACACTAATAAAACCCCCAAATGTTCTAAATAATCCTGGTTTCAGTATTTGATTATCAGATCAGACAATCAGGATTGTGATGAAATGGTGACCTCTCATTTACTAATCAGGTGAATTTTCACAGGGCCTCTTGTTTACATAAACTTAAAGAGACACATTATGGCTTTATGGGGGTTGTTTTTGTTAAACAAATGTTCCTCTACTGATAATGTTTTTGTTTGTTTTTATGCTTGTTTTGCATTTCAGTCTCCACTAATGGAGCCAGTGACCAATCAGTCCCTAAGGCCCAGCTGTACACAAGCTTGCAGTTCCTGGTAGCTTATAAAAATATAATGTATATCAAAGAGCACTATTTTTGTCCATAAAAATGTTTCCTTCAAGCTGTTTGTAAGTGTTTTAGAGTGTACTGTCTGTTTAAGACTTCACTAGTTCTAGAGCCACCTAATTTAGAGATATACCTTATCAAATAAAATGTGGGCTATTGGATAGACATTAAAATAAAGGTGGATTGTGGTCATTGGTTACTATGGCAAGTGGTGGGCTGGACTGAGAAACCAGCCCAGCCCTGGAAATGTTTAAAAACCAGCTCCAGTGTGTTCTCTAAATATTCCCAATGCAATAACCACAATTGTGAGGTATTAAAGGGACATGAAAGTCAAAATAACATTTTCATGACATAGACCATGTCATTTTAAGACACGTTTAAATTCACTCCTGTTATCAAATGTACTTTGTACTCTTGGTATCCTTTGTTTAAAACTAATATGTACATATCCTACCATGTAAGGAACTAGCTGAGATTGGTGGCTACTAGACAAAATCCTTGCGGGTTGTCTGACTTTTGTTACACATTCCATTGGTTTTCGGACAAATTTGGTTAACAAACTCTTGTTTGTTCATGTAATTTGTTAAAACAAATTAAATGCCCAAAATAAAAAAAACTTTACCTACACTATTTAACCTCTTCATTATATAACCCCTAAATCACCACAACCCCCATTCCAAAAAATCTTACTCTATTAACCCCTAAACCTCACAAATACCTGCTAGAGCTGCTACACTAAACCACCACAAACCCATCTCAAAAATTCTGCACATTACTTAACCCCTAAACCACAACAACCCCATTGCAAAAAACACGTACACTTAACCCCTAAACCGTCACAACCCACATTGCAATAAAACCCCTACACAATTAACCCCTAAACCACCACAACCCTACCAAAATAAGCCCCTACACTATTTAACCCCTAAACTCCTACAACCCTATCAAACTAACCCCTACACTATTAACCCCTAAACTGCCACAACCCCATCGCAATAAACCCACTACACTATTAACCCCTAAACTGCTACAATCCCCATCACAATACTCCCCCCTACAATACTTAACCCCTAAAATGCTACAACCATCATCGCAAAAAAAAAAAAACCACAATATTAACCCCTAAACCACCACAACCCCATCACAATAAACCCCTACTCTATTAACTCCCTAATCCCCTAAGACCCCTAACCTAAGGCCCTCAGTTAACCCCCCCCACCACTAAAAGTAGAAAAGGAAACTAAAAAAAAAAAAACCTTACTAAAACTAAAGTACCCTTAAAACAAAAAACAAAAAAACTAAAAACCCTATACTAACTCAAATTTTACTCACCATCCCTGAATCCAGGTTCCTTGAGGGCAGCGGCGGGTCCATGATGGAGATCCTCTTCTCGGCAGCAGTCCTCTGCTGCGGTCCTCAGAGAAGTTATCATTGGTGTTCCTCTTCTTCTTCCATCCAATGTGTCTTCATGATGTCCCTGCAGCACACTGAGCTTTGAATGTTAGTTTTCCCCTTTCATAGGGGAGTCCTGGCATTTCTATTGGCTGATTTCAAATTCAAATCAGCCAATAGGAAAAGAGCTCCTTCTATTGCCTGATTTGAATTTGAATCTGTCAATAAAAATGCCAGGACTCCCCTATGAAAGGGGAACACTGAGATTCAAAGCTCAGTGTGCTACGGACACAGCATGAAGACACACTGTCGAGGACCACCGCCAAGGAGAGGACCACTCAAGGATTGTGAGTTAATCTTGGGGTTCTGGTAGTAGGTTTTAGTGTTAGGACTGAGGATTTTTTAGGCAGATTTAGTATAGGGCTTTTTTATTTTTTAGGTGTTTTTTTGTTTGTTTGTTTTTTACTGTTAGTGGGGGTTTTTAACTTATGGGGTTTTAGGTTAGGGGCCTTGGGGGTTAGGGGTTAGCTGTTTGGGGGTTAATAGAGTAGGGGATTTATTTTGATGGGGTTGTGGTAGTTTAGGGATTAGGTAGTGTAGTTTTTTTTTTGCAATGCTGATTTTGGAGGTTTAGGAGATTGTAATGTAGGGTATTATTGCAATGGCGGTTGTGGGGGTTCAGGGGTTTAATAGTGTAGAGTTTTATTGTGATGGGGTTTTAGTGGTTTAGGGGTTAATGATGTAGAGCATTTTTGCGATGGGTTGTGGCACTTTAGGGGTTAATCGTGCAGGGTTAATCGTTTAGGGGTTAGGTAGTGTAGTGTTTTTTTTTTCCAATGGGGGTTGTGACGGTTTAGTTAGCAGTTTTATTGCGATGGGGGTTGTTGCAGTTTAAGGGTTAAGTAGTGTAGTAGGGTTTTTGTGATGGGGTTGTGGAGGTCTAGTGTAGCTGATGTTTGCGATGGAGGTTGTGGTTGTTTAGGAGTTAATAGAGTAGGTCTGTGTAGGTTAGTGGTACTGGTAGTGTTTTTAATTTTTTAAATTAAAAGAATAACGATTATTTGAATATTAACAAATGTTGTTAATACATTCATTCTTTATTCTTTTAATTCGTACAGGCTGCCAAAACAGATTTGTCAGAATTTGTCTTGCAATTGGCTTACCAGATGTGTTCAGCTAGCTCCCAGTTGTGAATTGCTGCTCTGGAGCTGACTTCCACTACGTCTTTAATCCCTTTGAAGAGATTAAACACATGGGGCTAGATTACAAGTTTGTGCGGTACATATATTCCCCAATATAAATCAATGGAGAAGACAATTTAAAAAAAGTGAACACCCTAATCTGTCGCGCAAAGCCCATGACATATTCTCCTTGTTGCTAAGTCGACATAAAAATCGGAATATTTCATATTTCAATGTTGTTTTCGTAACAGAATATGTTCTATTTATTTGTAAATAAATATTTGTATATATATCTGATGTAAAAAAAACAAATATATATATATATATAATCATATAGCTATATCACTATAGATATGTATAGATATATCCAAAAATATATGTGAATATCTATTTGTAAATACATCGAAGATATTATGATATGTGCATAACATTGTAATGTGAAATATTTTCATTATCTACATAGTTAAACATATCTCTATACATCCAAATACATGTTTATCAATTTATGTGTATGTCAATGTAAAATCTCTTTGTCAGCTTTTTTTTTCTAACACCCGAGATCTCCTATGCTTGATTCTTTATAACTTTTGTGTGCAATATTATTTTTAAATAATATTAATTAGTCAGTGTTAATATGAGTGTAATAGCGATTTCTCCTCACTTATCAACAGAATTAAAAATGCTTGCGGAAACACGATATCGCTAGCCGAAAAATGTTTGTGCCTCACTTGTAATCTAGCCCATAGTTATATGCCAGCAACAGTACAGTAATAAAATGCTCTAACATATTAGAGTATTTTCTTTTTAACATTTTTATGCCTCTTTAAGTAAAGGAAATTTAACAAGGGGTTAACAAGTAGCATTAAAGGAAAAGGCTACACCTTAGTCATATTAAAGTCTTACTTTAGATTAAGCTGCAAATATCGTCCTGCACCCTATCTATATCATGCAGCAGTAACAGTAGAACAGTTACACCTAGATTACGAGTTTTGAGGAAGTAAAGAACGCAACAAAAGTGGTGTTATTTAATTCCCTATACAAGTTTTGAAAAACCTGGCTTGCGCGTGCGTTATGGAGATTTTCAGTTACATACCGCACTTAAAACAAGCGGTGTTTTGACGTGTTCGTGCACGCTTTAACCATAGACATCAATGGGGAGAGCCGGCAAAATAAAAGTCTAACACCTGCGATCGCAGAAACAAAAGCTCTGTAACGCAGCCCCATTGATGTCTATGGGGAAAAACAAAATACAGTTTAAACACCCTAGCTAAACCCCTGCGTCTAAACACCCCTAATCTGCTGCCCCTGACATCGCCGATGCCTGCCTACAGTTATTAACCTCTAATATGACTCTCCCGATATCGCCGCCACCTAAATAAAATTATTAACCGCTAATCTGCCGCTCCCGATATCGCTGCCACTATAATAAAGTTATTAACCCCTATTCTGCCACACCCCAACATCGCCACAACTATATTAAAGTTATTAACCCCTAAACCTCTGGCCTCCCACATCACTACCACTAAATAAACCTATTAACCCCTAAACCGCCAGCCCCCCACATCACAACAACCTAAATTAAACTATATTAACCCCTAAACCTAACCGTAACCCTAAACCTAACCCTAACAACCCCTAACTTTAATATAATGCAATTAGATCTAAATTAAATTTACAATTATTAACTAAATAATACCTATTTAAAACTAAACCTGTAAAATAAAACACAAGCTAGCTACAATATAACTAATAGTTACATTGTAGCTAGCTTAGGTTTTATTTTTCTTTCACAGGTAAGTTTGTAGTTATTTTAACTAGGTAGACTAGTTAGTAAATAGTTATTAACTATTTACTAACTACCTAGTTAAAATAAATACAAACTTTACTGTGAAATAAAACCTAACCTGCCTTACACTAAAACCTCTAACATTACAAAAAATAAAAAAACCTACCATTACAAAAATTAAAAAAACCTATCATTACAAAAAATACACAAAATTATCCAAAAAAAACACCCCCCAAAATAAAAAAGCCTAATCTAGAATAAACTAACAAGGGCCCTTAAAAGAGCCTTTTGGGGGGCCCTTTAAAGGGCCTTTTGTAGGGCATTACCCTGAGTTAAACAGCTCTTTTGCTCCAAAAAATATACAAACCCCCACCCCCCCAAAATACCAAAATACCAAAGGGCCATTAAAAGGGCCTTTTGGGGGCCCTTAAAAGGGCCTTTTTTAGTGCATTGCCCTAAGTTATTTTGCTCTTTTGCTAAAAAAAAAAAAACACCATAAAAATATACATTACACAAAATAACAAACAAATTATCAAAAAAAAAAAATTCCTATTCTAATACCCATAAAAAAACCACCCTAAAATAAAAAACCTAATCTAGAATAAACTATCAATGGCCCTTAAAATTGCCTTTTGTATGGCATTGCCCTAAAGATAGCAGCTCTTTTAGTGAAAAAAAATTACAAAGACCCACTAACATTACAAACCCTCATCCCCCCAAACCTAAGATATCCATTGCCCTGAAAAGGGCATTTGTATGGGCATTGCCCTTAAAAGGGCATTTAGCTCTTTTATTGCCCAGACCCTAAATTAAAAAACAAACCCATCTAAAAACCCTTAAAAAGCCTAACACTAAACCCCCGACGATCCACTTACAGTTTTTGAAGTCCCGCTTGAACGATCTTCATCGCGGAGTTGAAGTCCTAATCCAGGCGGCGAGAAGTCTTCATCCAGACGGCCTCTTCAATCTTCATCCCGGCGGCAACGTCCTGATCTAAGCGGTGAGAAGTCTTCATCCAGACAGCCTCTTCAATCTTCATCCAGGCAGCATCTTCTATCTTGATCCCAGAGGCGGGAAGCGGTTCCATCCTGAAGATATCCAGCGCTGAGCATCCTCTTCATACGGTAGCCGCCGTACACTGAACCTTCAATGCCAGGGACGCAATTCAAGATGGCGTCCCTTTCATTCCTATTGGCAGAAAAATTTGAATCAGCCAATAGGAATTAGGGTTGCTAAAATCCTATTGGCTATTCAAATCAGCCAATAGGATTTAAGCAGCTCTAATTCTATTGGCTAATTTGAATTAGCCAATAGAACTTTAAAATATAACACCTCTTGCTATTCTGTCGTCTGTCACTGTATTCCCGATATTAAACAATTTATATTATAAAGTTATGACTTTTCTGCTTTAATAACAAAGCAAACTCTTATCTTTGCATCATAAAAATGTAATGTTTTACAATGACACAGAGTAAAACGATGTGATATATTATCGCTACACAGCGTATGACAAAGCATTTATTGTAGCTAATTAAGCTCTTACACTTTGTCATCAATAAACTTATCAAAATATCAGTGTATAAATCAATATTAATTAAAGCCGCTATCTAAATATAGGAATGCAAATCTTTAAGTTCAGTGACAAGTTTAATGTGTCATAGGCCGCTCAACCGTGCTCTTACCTACTTGAATTAAAGGGACATGAAACCCCAAGTTTTTCTTTCATGATTCAGACAGAACATGCAATTTTAAACAACCTTCGTATTCACTTCTTTTATCAAATTTTCTTCATTCTCTTGGTATCTCTTGTTAAAAATCAGGCAGGTAAGCTCAGGAGCGTGCACGTGTCTGCAGCACTATATAACAGCAGCTCTGTAAGAATATTATCCATTTGCAAGATCACTAGATGGCAGCAATATTTCTTGCCACATTGTGTTCCAGACACCTACCTAGGTATCTCTTCAACAAATAATACCATGGGAACAAAATTAATAATAAAAGTAAATTGGAAGCTTTTTTAAAACTGTATGCTCAGTCTGAATCACAAATGAAAATGTTTGGGTTTAATAAGTCAAAAGTTTTGTAAAAATATATACAGTGCACGATTATCCTGCTTCTTCACAAAATGCACGTATGCTATTTTTGTTCTACATTTAAAGGTACATTCTACTCATTTTTTTCTCTGTGCCACCTGAAAGAGAATATTCCATTCTGTATTAAAGTATATTACTGCGATAATAAACCAGCTTTTTTTCTGTGGGTGTTGTCCCTATTGGCCAATGAGCAATAGGCACTGCCTGTTAGTTTCACTTTATGCAAAAATAGTTTGGCAATTGGTTAGTTAGTTATTTTAACACAAGCAAATAGGTCTGTGTGATATGGGAAAACACATATCACAATATTTAGATTAAATAGTGTGATTGTGATTTTTATTGCATTTTTTTCTTAAAATATATTTAAACATATATATTGCATTACAAATTGCATTTAAAGGGACACTGAACCCAAATTTTTTCTTTTGTGATTCAGATAGAGCATGCAATTTTAATCAACTTTCTAATTTACTCCTATAATCAAATTTTCTTCATTCTCTTGCTATCTTTATTTGAAAAAGAAGGCATATAAGCTTTTTTCTTGGTTCCGACCTCTGGACAGCACTTTTTTTATGAATTTATCCACCAATCAGCAAGGACAACCCAGGTTGTTCACCAAAAATGGGCCGGCATCTAAACTTAATTTCTTGCATTTCAAATAAAGATACCAAGAGAATAAAGAAAATTTGATAATAGGAGTAAACGAGAAAGTTGCTTAAAATGTCATGCTCTATCTGAATCATGAAAGAAAAAATTTGGGTTCAGTGTCCCTTTAACTGTTCAAAACAGTGGCCTGATCCCTTTGCCACCTGTTATGGCTGTGCACACCTTAGGACTGTGTTATGTGCTGTGACACAGATGTGTTTCTTCTTGGTCCGACCCCCTGGAGAAGTGATTAGTGCTGGGCTGGGCTGAATGGTTTGTGGGACTAAAATGACATGATAAGGAAGCCATATCAGACTTTTTGTTGTCGATGTTTGTTCTGATTAAAAATTGGAGTCTCATGAGATTTAGATATTGTGTAGTCTCATATTGCGATTTATTGCATCAAGAGTTTAATTGCACAGCCCTACTAGCAACCCTGCAATGCTATGTGTTTAACCTCTGCAAAGGGCTCAAACACATGAAAGCAATATTACCAATCCACTTTGTAATACCAGCGCACGATAATGTGCGCTGGTATTACATGTTAGCCGCAATGCAAATGCAAGCTCGCATTCGCATTGTTAGGAAGCATTGCGCTCACAAGAGCGCGCTTTCATAGGATCCTATAGTAGCCTCATTCTCTGACGGCATCAGAACTTCAGTGCCGGTGAAGGGGGTAAGTCCCGCAGCGATGGCAGCAATCAAATATATATGTATATGCTGATATACACATATTAACACATAAATATATATGTATATAAGCAGCTGCATATACATATATATTTACTGGGAACTTACAGTTCGCATTGACCCCATTATAAAGGCACTTTTCAGTGCATTTTTTTTTTCTAACACCACACCCCCACCAACTTTAACGCCTAAATACTATCTAGTGTAGTAATATTATTAAAAATTGTTATTAATAAACTACTACTGAAACCTGGCTATCTTCCTCTGACACTGTTTCCATTGCTGCTCTCACACATGGTGGTCTTCACTTTAGCTATACACCTAGGCCAGGTGAGAGACACGGTGGCGGCGTTGGCATCTTACTCTCCCCCTCCTGCTCCTATCAGTACCTATCTCCATTTCCATCTCTCTCCTTTTCTTCCTTTGAAGTCCACTGCATTCGCCTGTTCTCCCCCTTCTCTTTTTTATAGTGGCAGTTATCTATCGCCCCCCTGGACCACCCTCCCAATTCCTCGACAGCTTTGCTGCCTGGCTTCCTTACTTTCTCTCTACAAATACACCTACTCTAATTATGGGGGACTTCAACATCCCCATTGACAACTCATCTGCCCCTGCTGCCTCTAAACTTCTCTCACTCACAAACTCCTTCAGCCTATTACAATCCACCCTATTCCCTACCCACCGTGACGGACACTCTATGTATCTGGTATTCTCCTATCTCTGCTCTCTCCCAGATGTTGACTGTCGCCCATTTCCCATCTCAGACCACATCTGCTCACCTTTAATCTTATTATACAGTCTAAACCTACTTCCCCCCCTCGCCCCCGCACCTGTAGAAATCTGCACACTGTTGATCCTCCCCAACTCTCCAACCTTATTCAAATACGCCTTCCCCACACTTCCACGATATCCTTCCCTGACCTTGCCATAACCCACTACAACAATACTCTCTCCTCTGCACTTGACACCCTCACTCCGCCCCAACTTCGCAAAGCCCCACGTCGTCAGCTCCAGCCCTGGCACTCCCAGCAAACATGCCACCTACAAACATGCTCCCGCACTGCTGAACGTGCCTGGAGAAAATCCCGCTCTGAACCTGATTTCATGCACTATAAATTAATCCTTTACTCTTACACCTCTGCCCTTCACTTAGCTTAGCAAACTTACTTTTCTTCTCTTATATCCATTTACTCCTCAAACCCTAAAAGACTCTTCTCCACTTTCAACTCTCTTCTCTACCCACCTGCACCACCCCCCTCATCTGCGTTCAGTGCTCAAAACCTGGCTGACTACTTTTTCAATAAAACACTTACCATCCAAAGAAACATCCCAACACAAGCCTGCAATCTCCCAACTTCACTCCCAGTCACCCCCTCTGCCACTCTCTGCATCCTCCTCCCAACCACTGAGAGTGAAGTGGCTTCCCTATTGTCTTCTTCACACCTCACTACCTGCCCACTTGACCCTATTCCTTTGCATCTAATACCTTCTCTGTCTCCCACCCTTACTCCGACTCTTACCCACATATTCAACCTATCCCTTTCTACTGGCTCATTCCCTGCCTCCTTCAAACATGCAAAGGTCACCCCCATCTTCAAAAAACCCTTCCTTGACCCTAACTCTCCTGCAAACTACCGCCCCATATCACTGCTCCCGCTAGCTTCAAAAATCCTTGAAAAACTAGTTTTCGATCACATAACCCACTTCCTGTAATCCAACTCACTGCTCAACCCCCTGCAATCTGGCTTCCGTCCCCAACACTCAACTGAGACTGCCCTCACCAAGGTTAATAGCGATCTCCTTTCTGCTAAAAACAAAGGCCACAACTCTATACTCATCTTACTTGACCTCTCTGCTGCCTTTGACACTGTTGACCATCCCCTTCTACTACAGACTCTCAGCTCTCTTGGGCTCTGTGACACTGCCCTCTCCTGGATTCACTCTTATCTCTCTAACAGATGCTTCTCCGTCTCGTTTGCTGGTGGTTCTTCCTCTCCGTTGTCTCTGTCTGTTGGAGTACCTCAAGGCTCTGTCCTGGGTCCTCTACTCTTCTCTATTTACACTTCTTCACTGGGTAAACTTATCAACAGCTATGGCTTCAACTACCACCTCTATGCTGATGACACCCAGATCTACCTTTCCACCCCTGCACTTTCTCCTTCAGTCAATTCTCACATCAGCGACTGCTTATCTGGCATTTCCTCCTGGATGGCCTCTCACCACCTAAAAATAAACATGGCCAAGACCGAACTACTTCTAATCCCCCCTCTAACTCTACTACAGTTTCTAACTTTTCCATCACTCTTGGCGGCACCACTATCTCCCCATCACCCCAAGTCCGATGCCTTGGAGTCACTCTTGACTCAATTCTGTCCTTCAATCCCCACATCCAACTGCTCTCTTCATCCTGCCGCAACCACCTACACAATATCTCCAAAATTCGTCTGTTTCTGAGTGACAAAACTACTAAACTGCTTATCCACTCCCTGGTAATTTTCTGACTTGACTACTACAATAACTTGCTAATTGGCCTCCCTCTCTCCCACCTCTCTCCCCTTCAATTCATCCTAAATACATCTGCCAGGCTAATCCACCTCTCTCGATGCTCTGTTTCTGCTGCACCTCTCTGTGAGTCCCTACACTGGCTCCCCATTCACAGCAGAATTAAATTCAAAATACTCACCCTGACCTACAAAGCCCTCACTAATGCTACCCCACCTACCTGTCCTCACTCATCAGCAAATATACTCCAGCCCGCCCCCTAAGATCCAACAATGACCTGCTCCTTGCATCCTCTACCATCACCTCCTCTCATGCTAGTCTACAGGACTTCTCTTGTGCGGCACCAACCCTCTGGAATGCACTTCCTCGAGCCGTCAGACTCTCCCCTAACCTCTCCTGCTTTAGATGTTCCCTAAAGACCTTTTTGTTCAGGGAAGCTTATCACCCGACTCATTAACAAATGAACTTCACTAACCCAACAGTTGCCCTCATCTCCCCACTAATATCATTCCCACCTTTGCAGTCCCCACCTCCTGTTTCCCATCCTCCTACCCATTTAGATTGTAAGTTCCCACGGAAAACAAGAGCCCACAATTCCCCCTGTATCTGTCTGTAAAATGTTGTCTTTTATTGTATTGTTTCTCCGTCGTACTTCTATCCTTGTACCCATGGGCAGCGCTGCGGAATCTGTTGGCGCTTTATAAATAAAAAAGAATAATAATAATACACTAGACAGTATTTTGGGGGCATTTAGGGCAGATTTAAAAAAATAACAAGAGATCCGATCTCTGGTTAATTTTATAAGCGCTAATTGCTACCGCAAGCTTGCAGTAGCAATAAGCAGCCATTTGTAACAGTTGGTTAATTATTGCAATCAGTTAGCACTCCACTTGTAATCTAGCCTATAGTTACAGTGCTGTTCAGGTGACTAGTGCTAAAATTACATACAATGTTTACAATATATTGTCCCTTTAATGTTAAACAGCCATTTCTTAATTTTTTTCATGCAAACAAATTCAACATATTTAATGCACATTTTAATAGAAAACTAAACAAGTTTCTAACTGTAGCTTAGCAGCGAGTGACACCTCAAAACATAAATGACACAAACTCACATGCCCGTACTAAGGGTCCAATGTTCAAAGCATCATCATAATAGTGCTTGTTATACAAGTATCCATATCACAATTGAAAGTGTAGGTGAAATGTTCTAAAGGGATCGAATCATTGTGTGAAGGCAGCCTCACAAAGAGACGTTATAGTACACTTTACTGTGGGATGGGAGGGTTGTCTGCCAGTGGTGGAATGTTCACGCCGCCATGTTCAAGCTCCCATGTTCAGTAAGGATTTAACGTAAATGGTCCCATTAGACAGTTTGGAATGAAATAACAATTTACATGTGTCAACTGAAACTGAAACGTGTTAGTTACAATACAATAGAGAAACTTGTACATGAATAATAAACCTATATGAGCTAGGGGGAGGGTTGATATATTGTGCATGTGTATATAGTGTGTTATATATATATACTGTATATATATATATATATATATATATATATATATATATATATATCCTATATTATAAAAGGCCAAGTGTGTTTGTCCGAAGCTGTCATGCGCAGTAGAAACTGCGTTAGAGGACAAACACACTTGGCCTACCTCACCTGGCATCTGGCGTGAAGTGGGCGGGGGGGCGGGCGTGACCTGGCCGGGGCCGGGCGTGATGCGGGTGGGACATGGGTGTGGCCAGGTGGGGCGTGGGCGTGGTCGGGCATGGCCAGATGCGCCGTGAGAGATAGAGAGCTCTAAAGAGGGGGGATAGAGAGAGCAGAAGAGGGGGGGATAAAGAGAGGGGGGAGAGACAGCAAAAGAGAGGGGGAGAGAGCAAAAGAGGGGCATAGATAGAGCAAAAGAGAGAGAGCAAAAGAGAGGGGGGAGAGGGATCAAAAAGAGGGGGGAAGAGAGAGAGCAAAAGAGAGGAAGAGAGACAGCAAAAGAGAGAGAGGAGAGAGAGCAGAAGAGGGGGAGAGAGAGAGCACAAAAGAGGGGGAGAGAGAGCACAAAAGAGGGTGAGAGAGAGCTCAAAAGAGAGGGGGGAGAGAGAGCATCAAAGAGGGGGAGAGAGAGCTCTAAAGAGAGGGGGGAGAGAGAGCGCAAAAGAGAAGGGGGAGAGAGAGCGCAAAAGAGAAGGGGAGAGAGCGCAAAAGAGGGGGGAGAGAGCGCAAAAGAGAGGGGGGAGAGACGCAGTGGCGTCACTAGGGTTGGTGTCACCCGGTGCGGTAAGTCATGGTGTCACCCCCCCCCAGAAAGCAGACACACACAAAAACACAGGCAAACACACATACAAACACTCAGACACACTTAAAAACTTACTCAGATGCACACACAAACACTCAGAAACACACTCAGACACCCACACAAAAACACACACACAAAAACACTGAGACACACAAAAACTCAGACACACACATACAAAATATGTAAATTGCACTGCATTCATTATGAAGCTCATGTCTAGAGCTGCTCCCTGGCTCAACAGAACATCAAATGAAAGATAAACAGAGCACTCTAAAATAAATCACTGAAGAAAAGGTTTAGGCGCGCAAACTATGAAAATTCTGCTCTCTGACTCTGTTCCAAGTCTGTCAGTGCACAGCCCTGGGCCGCATGTCACTGAGCAGTGAGCACAGATAGGCAGGCAGGTTTAGGCTAGCAGCGCAACTTTGCAAGCCCCACGGCACACCCACAACATTCATAGTGAAATTGGGAAGGAGAGGAGCAAACTACAAACAAGCAAAAGCAGCCGGGAAAACTATTTGTTGAAATTGCAGCACTGGCTCAAGGGGCAAAAAAATTGTGTGTCTACAACTTCCCCAGTCCCACTAATGTTCACAAATGCCAGCCTCTAATAAAATAATCTATGCATCTCAACATTGTATTTCTTTGAATTTCAATAAAATTTAAAAAAAAAAAAAAATTTTTTTTTTTTGGTGTCACCCCCTGGAGGGTGTCACCCTGGTGCGGCCCGCACCCCCCACACCCCCTAGTGACGCCACTGGGAGAGAGCGCTAAAGAGAGGGGGGAGAGAGCAAAAGAGGGGGGAGAGAGAGAGCAAAAGAGAGGGAAGGAGAGTGCAAAAGATGGGGGAGAGAGCGCAAAAGAAGAGGGAGAGAGCGCAAAAGATGCGGGGAGAGAGAGCAAAAGAGGGGGGAGAGAGAGCAAAAGAGAGGGGAAGAGAGCGCAAAAGAGGGGGGAGAGAGCGCAAAGAGGGAGGAGAGAGAGCGCAAAAGAGGGGGGAGAGAGAGCAAAAGAGAGGGGAGAGAGAGCAAAAGAGAGGGGAAAGAGCGCAAAAGAGAGGGAGGAGAGAGCGCAAAAGAGAGGGGGGAGAGAGCGCAAAAGAGAGGGGGGAGAGAGCGCAAAAGAAGGGGAAGAGAGCGCAAAAGAGGGGGGAGAGAGAGCAAAAGAGGGGGGAGAGAGATTAAAAGAGAGGGGGAGAGAGCGCAAAAGAGGGGGGAGAGAGCGCAAAAGAGGGGGGAGAGAGCGCAAAAGAGGGGGGGAGAGAAAGCAAAAGAGGGGGGAGAGAGAGCAAAAGAGAGGGGAAAGCGCGCAAAAGAGAGGGGGGAGAGAGCGCAAAAGAGAGTGGGGAGAGAGCGCAAAAGAAAGGGGGAAGAGTGTAAGGCTCGTGGGATACTCCTCTATCAGACCGAACTCGGTCAGTAGTCTTGTTATCCCGGTGTCGAGCCGGAAAGATAGGGAATATCCCAGAGCAGAAAGTATCAGGAAGATGAGGAGAGCGGCACTCACCACAGGCTGGACAGCACAAGGCAAATAAGGCAGACAGGATATGGCAACAGAAAATTAGGCCAGCAATTCAGGGGGTAACCAGGTAGCGTAGTGAGACAGGCAGGGTTCAGCAACAAGAAGACAGTCCAGCAATGTAGGGGTTAACCAGGTAGCGTAATGAGACAGGCAGGGATCAGCAACAAGAAGTCAGTCCGGCAAGTTAGGGGTTAACCAAGTAGCGTAGTGAGACAGGCAGGGTTCAGTAACAAGGATCAGTCCAGCAGATTAGGGTTTAACCAGGTAGAGTAGTAAGACAGGCAAGGTTTCAGCAACAAAGTATCAGTCCAGCAGTTTAGGTGTTAACCAAGTAGCGTAGTAAGACAGGCAAGGTTTCAGCAACAAAGTATCAGTCCAGCAGTTTAGGGGTTAACCAAGTAGCGTAGTAAGACTGGCAAGGTTTCAGCAACAAAGTATCAGACCAGCAGTTTAGGGGTTAACCAAGTAGCATAGTAAGACAGGCAAGGATTCAGCAACTAAGTATCAGTCCAGCAGACGATCTGTCACTCCCAGGGGCACACGAAGTAGCACCTATACTTGGGCAGTGATAGATCGTCTGCTGCCCTCTAAAGTACCTGGTGGATTGGCGCCAAGAGACCGGCCGGCATCAGGAGCGTGCGGTGATGACGTCAGCGCCGCACGCATCCTAAGCTGACAAAGCCAGAGGCAACGAGCATGGGGAAGACGCAGCGCCCCTAGCAACGGCGCGGCGTGACAGAGAGAGCACAAAAGGGGGGGAGAGAGCACAAAGGGGGGGGGAGAGCACAAAAGAGGGGGAGAGAGCACAAAAGAGGGGGGAGAGAGCGCAAAAGAGGGGGGAGAGAGAGCAAAAGAGGGGGGAGAGAGAGCAAAAGAGGGGGGAGAGAGCACAGAAGAGATGGTTGAGAGAGCGCAAAAGAGAGGGGGGGAGAGCGCAAAAGAGGGGGTTGAGAGTGCAAAAGAGGGGGGAGAGAGAGCAAAAGAGGGGGGAGAGAGAGCAAAAGAGGGGGGAGAGAGAGCAAAAGAGGGGGGGGGAGAGAGCAAAAGAGGGGGAGAGAGAGAGAGCAAAAGAGGGGGAGAGAGAGAGAGCAAAAGAGGGGGGAGAGAGCAGAAGAGGGGCGGGGGAAGAGAGAGTGCAAAAGAGAGGGGGGAGAGAGAGGGAGCAAGGGTTGGAACCATGGTACTTAAAAAAAATGGGCCCGTGTACACGAGCTTTAGGACTAGTGTATATATATATTATATTGTGTTATATATATTATAGTGTGTTATATATACACATTATATATATTGTAAAATAGTATATTATAGGCTATATTACAAGTGCCACTTTATTTAGCGATTTCGCTCATGCGCAAACAGCACTGGAAGTAAACTTTTAACACGGGTGGGTTAGTAGGCGTATTATAAATTGTTTGCACTCAGCACAATCCAACGTGCGCTAACTTCAGGACTTCAGATATCGCGATCATGTTAGCACATTTGCCCCATGGACTTCAATGGAGCTCACTTTAAAAAAAAAAAACAACTAACACAGCATTCACCCGGTAACCGACCATTTTAGACCTACTGCGTTAAATTCAGTGAGTTATTAATATTTCACATTCCTATGTTCTTCACATAGAAGAAAAAGCTCTTTTTATTTAAATCTGTCTCACTCTCTCTCTACTATCTCTCTCTCTCTATATATATTTTTATATATATATATATATATATATATATATATATATATATATATATATACACAAAACACGGAAGGGGACTGCACTCTCAGACCGGACCGGGTACACATCCCATGACCCTGCAACATGCACAGCCCTGGATGCACAATAGCACTCTCAGGAATCTGCAGTGTCCCCAGAGCCACAGGCAGTTAACCCCAGACAGGTCTGGGTGCAAGGCCCATAGGGAAAATTACAAAACAAATTAATACAGCATACAGAGAAAGTCCAGCACTCACAAGCTCTCAGCTAAGATTAAAAGCAAAAATGGAAGAGTTAGTTACTGCATCTGGCCAAATGGGATAAGCCAAGGTACCACGTCAAGGTGTCTTCTAAAACCTGAGTCCCTAAACAGCCACACAATGCAAGCTCTCAGTCCAACAAACTGGGAACAAGTGAAGGGTGCACAGGCTTATGTAATCACCCTAGACATATACAAAACATGGAAGGGGACTTCACTCTCAGAACGGACCGGGTACACATCCCATGACCCTGCAACATGCAGATATATATATCTAAATGAATATCTACACAGATAGATAGAATATATATATATTAATAAAAAGAACATTTTCTTCTATGCGAAGAACACTGGAATGGGAAATATTAATAATTTGCTTCAGGTTTAGCGCATATGCACTAAACCTTACAGGAGTTATATTAGGGTGCGTTATGTATTTATTTATATAAAATATATAAAATATTAATAAAAATAAATAATTATTATAGAGGTTCTTTAAAAGTATTATAGATACTTAAGTATATTAAGTAATAATTATTAATAATTTAAAAATATATATTTTTAATATGAAATACATACATTATGCACCTTAATATAACTCCGTTTGGGTGTAGTGCATATGCATGTGCGCAAAACCTGAGTGGAGTAAAAAACTCTTTATGGGCGCTAAACCTAAAGGTAGTTGTGAATATTTTAAATTCCAATGTTCTTCACATAGAAAAAATAAAATGTTATTTTTATTTTATATATAATTATTGTTTTTGTAAAATATATGTCTATACTTATATATCTATATGAATATATATAAAATATATAAATATATATATATATATATATGTATATATATATATATATATATATATATATATATATACATGAAAAAATAAAAAGAACGTTTTCTACTATGTGAAGAACATTAGAATGTAAAATATTTGCATGAAATATATAAATATATAAATATATATATATATATATATATATATATATATACACACACACATTATAGCCCTTTCCAGTCAAATAACTTGTCATATACCAAATACCGTTTAACCCTAATACATTTATTTTTTCTATGAATCATTTTTATTAAACAGTGTATATATGAGTGTAACACTTTATTTAAAGGTGTGCGCTACAGTGAGCGTGTCATTATAACCAATATCGCACCAGTAGTAGCTTGCGCACGTATTACAAGTTAAAAGTAAACGAGTTTGCTCAAGCGCTAATTTAGTTTGCACTTGAGCAAACTCGTTTACTTTTAACTTGTAATACGCGCGCAAGCTACTACAAGTGCGATATTGGTTATAACGACATGCTCACAGTAGCGCACACCTTGTAATATAACTTTATGCGGCCTATTTATGAAAGGCCTGTTAGACAGACCTCACTGAATGCGGAGACCAATACGCTCTCCGCATTTAGCATTGCACCAGCAGCTCTTGTGAACTGCTGGTGCATCGCCGCCCCCTGCAGATTCACGGCCAATCGGCCACTAGAAGGGGGTGTCAATCAACCCGATTGTATTCGACCGGGTTGAATTGCGGCGATCTGTGTCCGCTTCCTCATAGCAGTCGGACAGGTTATGGAAACACGGAGCTTGATAGATATGCCCGCAGTATTTCAACTAAGTTTGTTATTAAACAGGTTTTTAATTTTGCCATCTTTTTTATTTTTAAGGTCAATATTTTGTACACAGGATATTAATGTCCCGCAGAAGAAAGTGGACGCAAGTTTTTCGGTTTAATATATTGTGTTTTTCAGACATTATGGGCTAGATTAGAAGTGTTTTTGCGAGCCATTTTCATTGTGCTGATATTACAAGTGAAGCAAAATCACAATTGCGCTAGGGCAATTGACATTTACGCTTCACTTCTTACTTAATCTCAGAGCTGTGGTTAACTGTTTTCCGAAACAAAAAAGTTGCACAAAACATCTCAAAAATACATTAGAAAGTACAGTTAGACTCATATTAACACTGTGTAATCAAAATTATTTTAAGAAAATATTGCACAGAAAATTTATAAGGGCTCAAAGATAGCAGATCTCTGGTGTTAGAAAAAAAAAGACAGGCAAATGGTTTTAACATTGAGAGACACATATGATGTAATTGTGTATATACTGTATATATATATATATATATATATATATATATATATATATATATATATATATACTGTATACACAGTATATGTCTATATATGTGTACATATATATTAATGTTTTTGTATGTTAATGTCCCGCAGAAGAAAGTGGACGCAAGTTTTTCGGTTTAATATATTGTGTTTTTCAGACATTATGGGCTAGATTAGAAGTGTTTTTGCGAGCCATTTTCATTGTGCTGATATTACAAGTGAAGCAAAATCACAATTGCGCTAGGGCAATTGACATTTACGCTTCACTTCTTACTTAATCTCAGAGCTGTGGTTAACTGTTTTCCGAAACAAAAAAGTTGCACAAAACATCTCAAAAATACATTAGAAAGTACAGTTAGACTCATATTAACACTGTGTAATCAAAATTATTTTAAGAAAATATTGCACAGAAAATTTATAAGGGCTCAAAGATAGCAGATCTCTGGTGTTAGAAAAAAAAAGACAGGCAAATGGTTTTAACATTGAGAGACACATATGATGTAATTGTGTATATACTGTATATATATATATATATATATATATATATATATATATATATATATATATACTGTATACACAGTATATGTCTATATATGTGTACATATATATTAATGTTTTTGTATGTGTTTAAATGTATTCAATGTCATATATACACATATAAACACATTAATATATATGTACACAGATATGAACATATATATATATATATATATATATATATATATATATAAGTGCATGAGAGCCCTTTGCCATTAAGCAGATGAAAACATGATAAAACATATTTATGCAATATTCACTTTGAATAAAGATTTTAACTATGTATTTACTGAAAATATTTCACATTTGCTAATGCGAATATGCTATGTTGTTTGCGCGATGGGTGTTTTTTTCAACAATTTTTTTTCTTAATTAACTTCTATGGAGAATGCAAAAATGCGATGGAGTTTGCGTGAACTCGGGTTTTAGTTTTTCCCCCCACTTTTTTTCCTAATTGATTTCTATAGGGGAATACATGCATGAACACGTGGAAAATTAAGTTATTTTTTCACTCTATACAGGTTACTGCTAGCATAAAATATGTTTGTTTTTTTCAAACTTGTAATAAAAACGCTACCTGACTAGCGCAAAAAGCTTAACACTAGCAGAGTTTTCAAGATCGCAAAAAAAAAAAAATACTGCGCCACTATGTAAATTGCATTTTTTTCAAAGAAAACATATTTTAGCAATTGTATTTATTCAGACCCTGCAATCGCATAAAATTTTACATTCTCGCTGTACAGAACAGGTTTTCTTCTAATACCATGTTTGGTCTGTGATTTTAACAAACAAAAACAACAATTACATATACAAAATAAACCTAAAGGAGCAATTTTCTGTAAATCTATTGTGCAACTGGTATAAAAAGTAATTGAAAACACACTAAGGGAAAACAATTTTACAGTACACTGTCTCTTTAAATACACATTTCTATGTGGGACACACGGATTATTGGCAGTTTAAGTCCCATCCCAACTACATGGAGATGCATAATCAGCTTCTAAATTAGGCTAATGTGAAGCCATTTTGAAGTAACAGTTCTGCTTTATAGTTTATGGTTATATTAATTTCTATTACGTAAGCACAAAGCAACAATACTAATGCAAAAAAAAATCACAATTTATAACAATATTAGATTTTCATATTTTGATTAGTCTACATTTTTTTTATTTACTTACTTAGTTCCACCATAGAGTGGATCAAAAAATTGTGCGGTGATCATGGCAGCGTACCACGAGACGGGTATGAGACAGCAGAGACCTATGGCAATACAATGCTAGTGTTAATACAAGAACAGTATAGTAATGCACTATTTGTTGCACAGACAAGCTGAACAGTGGGAGCATTGAACTACTATGATGAGTGTAACTTTGTAGATACATAATTTTCTTGATTTTTTTTAAGGGATAAGATGATCTTTGACATTAAGGGGTATATTTATTAATGTGCGAGCGGACATGATAAGATGTAGCGTATCATGTCTCCGCACATCGATAAATGCCGACAGCATACGATGTCGGCATTTATTATTGCACCAGCAGTTCTGGTGAACTGCTGGTGCAATGCCGCCCCCTGCAGATACGTGGCCAATCGGCCGCTAGCAGGGGGTGTCAATCAACCCGATTGTATTCGATTGGGTTGATTTCTGTCCGCGGCCTCAGAGCAGGCGGACAAGTTATGGAGCAGCGGTCTTTACGGAGCTTGATTAATTGACCCCTTAAAGGGTTTTTTTTATTGAGTTATCTTAAGCGTTCTTTTAATTTTGAAGAATTTTATATACTACACCAAGAGATTATGAGGAGGGGCTTCGACTACAAACACTTTGAGTTTAGGAACAATGCTTCCCAGTACAACTGCGGGAGCAATTGTTATTGGTAAAGATGAGCATCTATAGCTTTAAATGTGAAGAAATTGGAACCCAGATTAATAGGGACATTTAGCTTAAAATGTAATTTCCTATATAGGCATATATTACAAATGGAGCACAAAAATATTAACATTATTGTGAGTTAACACCACTCGAGCGCAATTAAGAACACTTCTATTTCGTGCTCATATTAAATAGTCCAAAATGTTTTTTTATCGATAGTCTAGGACGGTCTGACATCTGCATGTTGGATAGTGTTGGCTGTACTAAATAGTTACATTCTTGTTGTGTCACGGTTTTGTCGGGCCCGGATGTGTGCGGCGCTGACGTCATCGCTGCACGCACCTGATGCTGGTCGGACCGCTGTGGCGTGAATCCTGCGCCTATGTAAGTGTGACTACAGCGATCTGTCATTGCCCAAGTATAGGTGTTACTTTGTGTGCTCCTGGGTGTGACAGATCGTTGTATTTTTTTGCCTTTTTGTGTATGAACTCTCCCTGTCTGATTACTCTGCCTACTATACCCCTTAACTGCTGGATTGATATACTGTTGCTGAACTCTGCCTGTCTGACTACTCTGTTTATTAACCCCTTTTCTTCTGGTTTGCCTCTTTACTGCCGAACCCTGCCTGCCTGACCATTCTAGTGGTGTGCCCTTGGACTACTTTCTTATAGCCAAATCCTGCCTGCCTGACCATTCTAGTGGTGTGCCCTTGGACTGCTTTACAGTTGCCAAATCCTGCCTGCCTGACTATTCTAGTGGTGTGCCCATGGACTGTTTTGCTGTTGCCA
This sequence comes from Bombina bombina, assembly GCF_027579735.1. Taxonomy (NCBI): domain Eukaryota; kingdom Metazoa; phylum Chordata; class Amphibia; order Anura; family Bombinatoridae; genus Bombina; species Bombina bombina. The sequence continues at coordinate 248,745,188 of NC_069502.1, forward strand.
AACCCTGCCTGCCTGACAATTCTAGTTGCCGCTGGGGACTGTCCTGCCTGTGGTGAGTGCCGCCTTCCTCATCTTACTAACTTTCTCTGCTCTGGGATATTCCCTATCATTCCGGCTTGACGCCGGGATAACAAGACTACTGGCCGAGTTCGGTCTGATAGAGGAGTATCCCACAAGCATTATATGTTGGATATCATTCAAGCGCTTTTGTATTGCTCTCAATCTCAATTTACTACTTGTAATACAAGTGCAACGAAATCACTAACAGAGCTCCCTTTGATATTCATTAAAATATAGGGAGTGATAAAAATGTGTTTAGATGCTTTGGTTGCAATTTTCAACCACTTGTAATAACGAATTGCGCTTTATTATTTGTGTTAGATTGCAAGAAGAATACTGCGCCCTGTGTTATCTTTTGCCTTCCACTTGTAATCCAACCCAAAATGTTTAATTATGCAAAATGCCATACGCTTTCCTTATTTATCTGACATTATGGCATCTACTTATCAAGCCGTCAACTTACTTGCATTCGACGGCACCAATACGCTCGTCTGACATCGCTGTCGCGGACCTGAATACGCTCTCCAAAATTATAAAAAAAGCTGTCAAAAAGCCGCGCACCAAGTTCGGCTTTTTCACAGCTTTATCTGTATACTGTCACTAAACACCGCCACTATACTAAACTGTTTACCCCCTAAACCGCCGCACCCGGAGCCCACCACAACTTAAATAAAGTTATTAACCCCTAAACCGTCGCTCCCGGACCCCGCCACAATTAAATAAACTTATTAACCCCTAAACCACCACTCCCGGAGCCCACCGCCACCTACATTATGTTATTAACCTCTAATCTGCCGCCCCCTACACCGCCGCCACCTATATTATGTTATTAACTCCTATTCTGCCCCCCCTACACGGCCGCCACCTACATTATACTTATTAACTCCTTATCTGCCGTCCCCAATGTCGCCCCAACTATATTAAATTAATTAATCCCTAAACCTAAGTCTAACCCTAACACCCCTAACTTAAATCTAATTTAAATAAATATAAATAAAATTACTATCATTAACTAAATTATTCCTATTTAAAACTAAATGCTTACCTATAAAATAAACCCTAAGCTAGCTACAATATAACTAATTGTTACATTGTAGCTAGCTTAGGGTTTATTTTTATTTTACAGGCAAGTTTGTATTTATTTTAACTAGGTAGAATAGTGATTAAATAGTTATTAACTATTTAATAACTACCTAGCTAAAATAAATACAAATTGACCTGTAAAATAAAACCTAACCTATGTTACAATAACACCTAACACTACACTATAATTAAATAAATTAACTAAATTAAATAAATTAAATAAATTAACTAAATTAATAAAATTATCTAAAGTACAAAAAAACAAGCACTAAATTACAGAAAATAATAAACAAATTACAGAAATTTAAACTACCTAATCTAATAGCCCTATCAAAATAAAAAAGCCCCCCCCCCCCAAATAAAAAACCCCTAGCCTAAACTAAACTATCAATAGCTTTTAAAAGGGCCTTTTGCGGGGCATTGCCCCAAAGTATTCAGCTCTTTTACATGTTAAAAAAAATACAAACAACCCCCCAACAGTAAAACCCACCACCCACACAACCAACCCCCCCAAAAAATACTAACTAAAAAAACCTAAGCTCCCCATTGCCCTGAAAAGGGCATTTGGATGGGCATTGCCCTTAAAAGGGCAGTTAGCTCTTTTGCGGCCCAAAGTTCTAACCTAAAAATAAAACCCACCCAATACACCGTTAAAAAAACCTAACACTAACCCCCTGAAGATCGACTTACCGATTGGCTGCAATCAGCCAATAGGATTGAAGTTCAATCCTATTGGCTGATCCAATCAGCCAATAGGATTGAGCTCACATTCTATTGGCCGTTCCAATCAGCCAATAGAATGCGAGCTCAATCCTATTGGCTGATTTTTCTACCTTAATTCCGATTGGCTGATAGAATTCTATCAGCCAATCGGAATCTAAGGGACACCATCTTGGATGACATCACTTAAAGGTACCTTCATTCAGTGAGAAGACGTCGTCAGAAGAGGATGCTCCGCGTCGGATGTCTTGAAGATGGACCCACTCCGCGCCGGATGGATGAATATAGAAGATGCCGTCTGGATGAAGACTTCTGCCGTCTGAAGGACCACTTCTGCCCGGCTTGGATGAAGACTTCTGCCCATCTGGAGGAGGACCACTTCTCCTTGCTTGGATGAAGATGTCTCCCGGTAAGCCGATCTTCAGGGGGTTAGTGTTAGGTTTTTTTAAGGGTATATTGGGTGGGTTTTATTTTTAGGTTAGGGTTTTGGGCCGCAAAAGAGCTAACTGCCCTTTTAAGGGCAATGCCCATCCAATTGCCCTTTTCAGGGCAATGGGGAGCTTAGGTTTTTTTAGTTAGTAGTTTTTTTGGGGGGTTGGTTGTGTGGGTGGTGGGTTTTACTGTTGGGGGGTTGTTTATATTTTTTTCAACATGTAAAAGAGCTGATTACTTTGGGGCAATGCCCCGAAAAAGGCACTTTTAAGGGCTATTGATAGTTTAGTTTAGGCTAGGGTTTTTTTTATTTTGGGGGGCTTTTTTTATTTTGATAGGGCTAATAGATTAGGTGTAATTAGTTTAAATTTCTGTAATTTGTTTATTATTTTCTGTAATTTAGTGTTTGTTTGTTTTTTGTACTTTAGATAATTTTATTTAATGTAGTTAATTTTTTTAATCATAGTTTAGTGTTAGGTGTTAGTGTAACTTAGGTTAGGTTTTATTTTACAGGTACTTTTGTATTTATTTTAGCTAGGTAGTTATTAAATAGTTAATAACTATTTAGTAACTATTCTACCTAGTTAAAATAAGTACAAACTTGCCTGTAAAATGAAAATAAACCCTAAGCTAGATACAATGTAACTATTAGTTATATTGTAGCTAGCTTAGGGTTTATTTTACAGGTAAGTATTTAGTTTTAAATAGGAATAATGTAGTTAATGATAGTAATTTTATTTAGATTTATTTAAATTAGATTTAAGTTAGGGGTGTTAGGGTTAGACTTAGGTTTAGGGGTTAATAAATTTAATATTGTGGCGGCAACATTGGGGACGGCAGATTAGGGGTTAATAAGTATAATGTAGGTGGCGATGTTGGGGACGGCAGATTAGGGGTTAAAGGGACAGTCTAGGCCAAAATAAACTTTCATGATTCAGATAGAGCATGTAATTTTAAATAATTTTCCAATTTACTTTTATCACCAATTTTGCTTTGTTCTCTTGGTATTCTTAGTTGAAAGCTTAACCTAGGATGTTCATATGCTAATTTCTTAGACCTTGAAGCCCACGTCTTTCAGATTGCATTTTAACAGTTTTTCACCACTTGAGGGTGTTAGTTCACATAGTTCATATAGATAACGCTGTGCTCATGCACGTGAAGTAATCTGGGAGCAGGCACTGATTGGCTAGACTGCAAATCTGTCAAAAGAACTGAAAAAGGGGCAGTTTGCAGAGGCTTAGATACAAGATAATCACAGAGGTTAAAAGTATATTATTATAACTGTGTTGGTTATGCAAAACTGGGAAATGGGTAATAAAGGGATTATCTATCTTTTAAATCAATAAAAATTCTGGTGTAGACTGTCCCTTTAATAAGTATAATGTCGGTGGTGGCGGTGTCGGGGTGGTAGATTAGGGGTGTTTAGACTCAGGGTACATGTTAGGGTGTTAGGTGTATACGTTACATTTATTCTCCCATAGGAATCAATGGGATATCGGGCAGCAGCGAACATGAGCTTTGCTGCTTTCAGACTCCCATTGATTCCTCCTGGGCGGCGGATTGAAAACCAGGTATGCTGGGCCGGAATAGTGCCGAGCGTATCTGGTAGAAAATGGATAACTTGCAAAAGTAGTCAGATAGTGCCGAATTTGCATTTGGAACATCTGTAGTGATCTAAGCATCAATCTGTGTCGGACTGAGACCGGCGGATCGTATGTTACGTCACAAAATTCTACTTTTGCAGATCTGTAGGGTTTGATAACTAAGGGGAATCAGGCTCGCCACAAATACGCTGCGGAATTCCAGCGTATTTGCAGTTGACAGCTTGATAAGTAGATACCTATGTATTAATATTTAGTATTATTATTATTTTCACTATTACAATATTGTGCCAAGTAAGAATATGGACTTTGTTATGTTCCTAGTAAATTCTTATGCTTATCTCCATTATGATGTTCAATATTGATTTAGACTCACGTAGATCTCACTAGAACTTCGCTGCTGGCACCAGATTTCATTTAATATTTTCAAGTTATCTTTAAAAAGAGGTTAGCAGAGCTCAAATGATGTTTCTTAGAGCATTCACTAAAGCTTAGATTAGAGACGGGCATCACACCTGACACTTTAAGAGGGAAAACTGATAGCAGGTAAATGGGTGCACTCAGGGGCAAGGATATTGATTTTATGGTGTACAGACATGTAACCTTCATTGTAATGCGTGCAATATCTATAGCTAACCAAGATTATAGTGATGTTTGAAAACAGAAGGATTATTAGCATATAGGTTACAGTGGAACCAATAATATTACTGGATAAAACTTAGTTTTCAATTATAATTATATAAATTAGCAATAACAATATTGATGGGAGCACTTGTTCTTGTACAACAATTATCATAGATAATCTGCCCCTTTATCTCCACTAATTGTGCAAATATCTAGACAAATATGTTTGGATAATGGAGGCCGGTAATAAGATATTATTATATTATTACACTGACCTGCTCATCCTACTCCATGCAGCCCCTTTATGCTCATGACACAATTGCATATGCTCTGCACCCCCTTACATTCTATTTTAACCCCGCTCCCTAACTGACTGTTTGCTGTGTCCCATGGATGCCATATTCGGTACCCTTTCCTACCTTTCCTCCCCCTATCTTGTGTAGCTTAGGCTGGAGAGTCATGTGAAGCAGCACATTTCAAATGGGTCCAGCAAAATGGAGAGAAGGAAGTTCAGAGTGTAAGACCAAGCAGTTGCATCTTAATTAATAGAAGTGCCCATGTACAGGAGGAAGATGGGGAGGCACCAAAGCTCCCTTGTCCCAATAATAGTAGCCCCCTGGAGGAACTCCTGGTAACCTGTGGGCAGCTCAGCCCTGTCTAATATTATGGCTCTGTGTAGTGTGATATATGGCAGCTTTAAGGGACATTCTGGTCAAAATTTAAATGCACATAGATGAATTACATCTTTGAATAGAAACATATTTGCAATAAACATGTATTGGCAAAAACACATCTAGTAAAAGTTATTACTGTTTTAGTGTTAACATTTGTCTCTGCACGTGCATGTGAATATAGCTAGATATTCTCAGTGCACCAGCTGCAAGTTACTGCAGCTGCTCAGAGTGCCAGTGGGGCTTTATCTTGTCAGCAATTAACAAATTGAGTCATTACCCGATAGTACAATCACCTTAGGCTCTCTGAGCAAGTGCTGTATTTAAATGATGGTGCATACTTAAATAGACGTTTGAAACAGCTATAACTTTTATAAGAAGCATTTTTGCTAATACATGTACATTACAAAAATGCTTCTATTCAAAACTCAAATGCTCCCATGAGGATTCCAATTTTGTACGGAATGTCCCTTTAAATAGATGAAATTGCTGTCAATATATTTTTTTCTTTAATAGAGATTAAGATAAATAATGCTTAGTACATTTTCATATAGCTAAATGTACCTCTTATACATAACTGATGTTGCTTCAACACTAAAAAGAAAAAAAGATATATAATATTACAATTTCTATGCTTATTAAATACCTGCTATAATGAACAAAATTCCTCCTGATAGCGCTATTTTAGCTTTGCTGTTTTCATCGTTGCTTCCAAATTTGGTGCATTTCAGTCCAAGCAAGGACAATATACAAGCGAAGAATCCCAAGACGAGTGAAAAGATCATTAGCGCTCGACATACTTGTATATAAGCTGTGTGTGAAAGAGCAAAGGTCATTTCAATGAATTATTTTAACTATCAATAAATAAAACTTTATATAGATTGACACTAACATAAATTTGGATACAAACCATTATGATATATTCTGCAAATAGCTTTATTTATTAGGTATGTGCATTCTGAGGTTTCAGATGTCCATGCAGAAAAAAAGGTGGTTTTCAGCTCTTTTCGGAGTAAGATTTCTGCTTGTGAAAGTGCAACACACTAAGATCTGGATTAGCACAGATCTTAGAGTGCTGCACTTTCACAAGCAGAAATCTTACTCCGAAAAGAGCCGAATGCCGCGAGTGGCCGCCTTCTTCTGCATTGGCATCCGAAACCTCCCAATGCACATGCCTATTATTTATATAGAGGTAACACTGTATGTGGCAATTTAAAAAAGTTATGTACAATGTGCATTAAAGTAATAATGCTTAAAGCAATAGGAAAGTCAAAATGAAACTTGCATGATTCAGAGCATGACATTTTAAGACACTTCTATTTTCAAATGTGCTCTGTTCTCTTGGTATCCCTTGTTGAAAATTAATACGCACATATCCTACACTAGTGTGAGCTAACTGCTGGTTGGTGCCTGCACACATTTGTCTCTTGTGTTTGGATAACTAGATGTGTTCAGCTAGCTGCCAGAAGTGCAATGCTGATCCTCTAGGAAAGGATAACAAGAGAATGAAGCAAATTTCACAAGATAATTACAGGTAGCCCTCAGTTTACGCCGGGGTTAGGTTCCAGAAAGAATGGTTGTAAATCGAAACCGTTGTAAATTGAAACCCAGTTTATAATGTAAGTCAATGGGAAGTGAGGGAGTTCGGTTCCAGGCCCCTCTCAAAATTGTCATAAGTAAGACCTAATACAATGAAGACTTTAAATGCTAAACAGCATTATAAACCTAATAAAATAATCACACAACACAGAATATATAATTAAACTAAGTTAAATGAATAAAAACATTTATTAAACAGCATTATAAACCTAATAAAATAATCACACAACACAGACTTTACTTGCATTTTTCTGCAAACAGTTCTTTCTATGCATTCCAATCTGGACTGATTTATAGACGATCTTGCTCCTTTGAAATCTGCTTGATAGCTCAGGTCTGGTTAAACTGATTAATTTCAGCTTGCTTGGCTTGCATATCTTTGCTGCAACACAAGTGGACAGCGCCACCTACTGGCTATTTTAATCAATGCACTACTTCTCAATGCTTTTCAATAGCAGTCACATTACTGAAAAAAAAGGTTGTTATTCTGAAACGGTGCAAATTGAACCGTTGTAAACTGAGGGCCACCTGTAAATTGGAAAGTTCCTTTAAAGGCAGCAATGCCACAGAAAATTGCCACTGACCCAATCAGCAGCTGTAGTGGAACGACCCAGCTGTGCAACTGCTGAGTCACTTACAGGCAGTTCCCCGAGTGCTACTTTAGGTGTTTTTAACCTATTTGCGGGGCTTAAACAAATAGTCTTACAGTGTTTGAGCATGTGATTCCCCCCCCCCCCCCCCCACTAGAATGGCTCTTTAAGCTATAGAGCCAGATTTAACAAGCAGTGGATGCTGCTGTCTCTGCCCCAGGTTTCAGGTCCATCTGAAACCTAAGTTAAGAAGCAGCGGTTGATTGACACCCCAGATTGGTCACAAATGTGCAGGGGGCGGCATTGCACAAGCATTTCACAAGAAATGCTTGTGCAATGTTAAATATATCATTATATCATTTAGTGATGTCGGGCCGACATGATTCACTACAGAGAATCATGTCTGCCCGGCATATGATAAATCTACCCCTCTAGACTCTAGATTCTTTCCCTGCAAAAATATGTTTACACTAGGTACTGTAAATAGTTATATCTCTAAACAAGCTATAATATTTGCCATAGCCTATACTATGAAATTGTGCATCAGATAAGCAACATCCCGCTGATGGCTTCCCATGACTATGCACTATATCAGCAGATTAATATAAATAGATAGAAATATAGATAGATAGATAGATAGATAGATAGATAGATATTGTATATACAGATATATGTATAGAAATATATATTTAAAAATAAAAAAAAACATTTTTTTGGTAAGTGAAGAACAGGAATTTCAAGTATTTATATTCAAAATACATTAAAACACATTAAAAATGAATAAAAATTACATTAAATGTTTCAATATATTTGACGAGTAATTGTATGTATATATATGTGTCTGTATATATTCATGTTTACATGTGTATTTATGTGTGTGTGTGTGTGGGTGTATATATACAGTATATATGTATATGTGTGTGTGTGTGAACCAATGTTCCCTATAAACAGACACTCATTGATTTTGTAGGCCCCATGCACATGTTAAAGGGACAGTCTACCATAGAATTGTTATTGTTTTAAAAGAAAGATAATCCCTTTATTACCCATTCCCCAGTTTTGCATAACCAACACTGTTATATTAATATTCTTTTTACCTTTGTGATTACCTTGTATCTAGGAACCTTCTTCCAGCCCCCTGATCACATGGCTGTGACTGTTTATTATCTATTGTCTTAAATTTAGCATTGTATGCTAGATCTTAAAGAACTTTCTGTGCCTGAACACAGTGTTATCTATATGGCCCACGTGTACTTTCTGTCTCTTTGTGTTGAAAAGAGATTTAAAAAGCACGTGATAAGAGGCAGCCCTCAAAGGCTTAGAAATTAGCATATGAGCCTACCTATGTTTAGTTTAAACTAAGAATACCAAGAGAAAAAAGCAAATTTGATGATAAAAGTAAATTGGAAAGTTGATTAAAATTAAAAGTCCTATCTGAATAAGTTAAATTTATAATAGACTGTCCCTTTAAGGCCGCACATCACAGGGGGAGGTTATAGATTTGGAGCCCTCAGGGCACTACAGAGACAGCCACTTTGTGAGCAGCTGCAACAGTAGCAACGGCGGGACGTGAGGGCCATGTATTCACATCAATTCCCTTTAGGACACATCATGCCACAGCTCCTCGCTACAAAGAGCCAGTGCTCTCACCTCACTCACTGCTACTCTCTACAAAGAGCCAGTGCTCACACCTCACTCACAGCTACTCTCTACAAAGAGCCAGTGCTCACACCTCACTCACAGCTACTCTCTACAAAGAGCCAGTGCTCACACCTCACTCACAGCTACTCTCTGAGCATCCTCCTAACTCTGATTCACAAGTCAGCACAAAGCTTCTACCTGAAGGATGAGTCTGCAAGTTTCCCCTATGTTGCTCCTCTCACACGGATACGCCCTCAGTTGTATACCGTATTGCCCAGAGAAACATGACATAGGCAGCTAACTACTGCTGACCAACACTAGAATAACCAGACTAACACAAAGCCACCAACCTAGTTGCTGTTGTTTAGCCCTGATCCTGAACATTAAGAGATTCACACTCATCTGCCTATTTATTGCTGAGTAGCCCTACGCTAACATATATGCAGATATACCCTGTGCATGCAAACTATGATATAGTTACCTACCTCTCTGTTACTGATTAGCCCTGTTCAATTAGAAAATTACACAATTACCACTCACCAACCTCCATGTTGCTTATTACCACTCTCTGTATGCTGAATATGATATAGTCCCCTACCTACCTACCTGCTGCTGTTTAGCCCTGAGTGGAGAATTTTACATCTACCTACTAAACAACCTAGGCAGGCCCTAGTAAACCAGGTAATGAAACATCTTGTTGTTCAAAGGGTTAAACCAACTGTTAGATGCCAGAGAGTGTTTAAACACATTGTAAAGCTCTCTCTGGCATTTGACTTGTTTACTTAACATTGATAGACAGGCGTTGATGTAATGGTATAAAAGCAACAACGTTATCCTTTGTTATCAGATAAAACAACTACAGCACCTGATTAAATACAACTAAGAATAGGAGACTTGGTATTACAGGTTTTGGTTGTCAAACCACCGTAATAATAGACCTGTTTAGAAAACCATTACATTCTATAACATGGGGGTTATTTATAGCTTGATATATTGTTGTAAGTTTTTGATAAAGATACTTAGTCATGAGACACACCTGCCTCATTAGTTATCTTTTTTTTCCTGAGGGAGAACGAGTGAGAGTGAGGATTAGCAGTGTCCATGGCTTAGTGCTGGGTGTCATGCTTACGCTTATTCTGTTCTAGGTTGTGCTGAATATGGCATCTTTAATGTTGGCCTGCATTATTTCTATGACACCCAAATGCTGCTGAAGGCATTATGACTGCAAATTTCAAACTTACTTGATGTTAACTCATTAACAAAAGGAAAATGAGGCTGTACGCCTTGTAGCTGGAGTGAAAAACTTTTGCGAAGGACTTGGGTTTTACTACTTCTGGACATATAACTTACGCTTACAAACTAATCACATTAGTGTATGTGTATTACAAAAAAAAAGTCTAAAAAAATGACATCTCTAAACTGAAAAACAAGTACAAATGTGATATAAAATGTCTAACACAATCAGCCTCACGTAGGCCACCACATATCTAGGGTTGCTAGCTACCTGTCTGGGATTGACCCTGACAGTGAGGGTTTCAAACTTTGTGTCAGGGTTTCATAGTTGATAACATTTCACAAACGTTTCCAGGGACAATTTGCACCAGAGCAAGCAAGCAAGCAGGTTACCGGAGTACTGACAACCTACTGTTCAACTGCTCTCCCCACTCAGTTCTGTAATCGAAACACACCCATTTATTAGTAATAGTATAATTTAGACGTATCCATATTATTTTACAGGTTACAGCACCAAGCTCTTACACTTACCCCATAATATTGACAATACCAGTCTCTATAACACATTGTGGAGATTTATTGCTCCCGCTCGCACACTAACTCCTCTAGAAGTAAGTTTTTTTGTGTGTTGGGTAGCGCTTGTATTATAAGTTTAAAGTTAAAAGGTTTTGCTCGCTCGCAAAAGCAATGCACGCAAAAGCCAAACTTTAAATATTGCAATTGCATTAACATATTTCCCCATAGAAGACGATGCAGTAAAAAAGTTAGAAAAAAACAAACTAACAACCTACTTGCGTGCAATCCCAATCACATATTCTCAAGGGTTTCACATTCCACTGTTTTTCACATTGCAAAATATGTTCTATTTATTTATAAAAACATATTTCTTCATATATCTGATGGTTGTTTGGTACAATATATATCTATAACTATATATATAAATGATTATATATAGGTATAGATATATACAAATATATGTAGGTATATCTATTTAGAAATACATAGAACATATTCTTCTATATTCTTCCTCTACATAACTGCAAAGGGCTCCAATCCACCTATATATATATGTCTATATGTGTGTACATATGTATTTATGTATATATATGTGTATATATGTCTGTAAATACATATATCACAAATAAATACAAATGTACACACATATAAACATATATATATATATATATATATATATATATTTATACAGTATATATACAGTATACAGTATATATATATATACATACATACAGACATACATAGATATACTTATACATGTCGATGTATGTATATGTATGTTAAAGCCCTTTGCCTGCCTTTTTTTTCTTTAACACCTGAGACCTCATATCTTTGATTCCTTATAACTTTTTTGTGCAATAGTTTAAAAAAATATATTATTAGTGTTGTAATGAGTGTAGCTGTACCTTTAAATGTATTTTTGATCTGTTTTGTGTCACTTTTTGTTTCACGAAACAGTCAACCAGAAAACTGAGGACTTACGATCCCGACGCGCATTAACTTCAATTTTGCTTAAACGATCGCGTTTACCTTGTAATACAAGCATTACATACAATGCACGCAAACACCTGTGATAAACATATTTTCGCATGCGCGTAACTGTTAGTGCACCACTATGGGCATATGGTTATTGCCACAACACAGCATCAAAATTAGGCAGACAAATAATATGTGAACCCATTCAATAATAATAACAATATTCCAGTAGGAGTTAATTATATTTAAATTATATATATATACAGTATATATATATATATATATATATATATATATATATTTTTTTTTTATTATTATTCCATAAAAAAGAAAAATCATAGAAAACAGACAGCTGCCAGTATCTAAGATGGCGGAAACTAGTTAGAGGGGGAAGGGTTTAAGAGCTTTTTGGGAGGGATCAGGGAGGTGGGAAGGTAAGGGAGTAATCTTACACTAAAGAAAATAATAATAAAATAAAAAAAGTCTAAAACTGCATACTGACAGACTGTCTGCCAGTACATAAGATGGGGGTGACCAGTGGGGGGTGGGGGAGGGAAGAGAGCTGTTTTGGAGGGATCATGTAGGGATCAGGTGGAATAATAAAAGTGTGGTGCGCAGCTGCAATTAGCGGCCTTCTAATTACCAAAAAGCAATGGCAAAGATAAATATGTCTGCTATTTGTAAACAAAGGGGATCCCAGAGAAGCTTTTACAACCATTTGTGCCATGATTGTACAAGCGGTATGTAAATAATTTCAGTGAGAAACCTAAAGTTTGTGAAAAAGAAAACTTTTTTTTTTAATTTGACCACATTTGGTGGTGAAATGGTGGCATGAAATATATCAAAATGAGACTAGATCAATACTTTGGGTTGTCTACTAAAAACAAAATATAGTTTTGATAGATAAATAAAAAATAAAAAAAGTTCTATTTCTGCTTAAATGGAGTGCTGGCAAAAATGCTAAAAATTCTCTGGTCTTTTGGGAAAGTTTTAGTCTGAAATGCCTGGTCCTTAAGGGGATAATATATATATATAGACACACACCAAATGTTGGGCACAAGAGGTAGAATTTTATGTCTGTTTAGCCAGTAGAGGATTAATAACACAGCAATACAAATAATATTTGTATATACCATTTTAATCAGAGGTAACAGAACGGTATTGCAAATACAGACATCCCCTTACCATAGAAATTATTAACCTGCAGAAAAAGCCACGTCACTAATCAGTTGGAGAGAAACGCAAGTTAAAGTAATTAATAATTACTATCTAACGCCATATAGAATGAGCAAATGGTCAAAAGAAAAGCAAATGGGCAACTGTGTTAAATGCAGTAAAGAGAAAGCAGACCTGTTACACTATTTGTGGTCATGCCCGAAAATTATTCAATACTGGGGAAAGATAAACTTTTGGTTAAATAATTTTTTACATGAAAAATTCCGGATTACATCACAACATAGATTTTTCCTATTGAGTGATAGTACAGATTCCGGAGAGCAACGATTGATAAATATGGCCATTTACGCGACATGAACTTTAATATTTTAGAGATGGAGGTCTCCTGATGCCCCTGGTTTGGCTGAATTTTCTAATATGATGAAACTTCAAATGACCATTGAATTGCAAGATTTGAATCCAACTTCAGAAAAACAATTTAGATCTTTTTTTCTAAATGGAAAACAGTTATACTGGCCTGGCCTCTCCCGATACAGTTACAATTTATCTCCCCATTAACAAACTCATTACCCTTTATAACTTTTATAGTAGAAGAGTTTCTTCCACAACAATGGCTAAATACGCAGGTTTGAGAGGAAGTTCTAAAATAGTAGGAGATGTGGATAGTGTTGAAGTATAAACTAAAACATAATAGGAACGGCAAAAGAATGTATATAATGACATAATACCCAAGAGGGTGAAAGTGAGAGGAGAGGGTGGAGGAGAGAGAGAGGGGAAACCATGGATGATATTTAACTCTCCTTAGAACAACAAGCTACTGAAGTAAAAGAGAAGGCAGCAGTCTTCTTGCTGCTTGTTATTATTATACTGACAATTAATGTTAAGGGTTACTAAGATATGAACATTAACATTGAAGGTGTGGCTTGTTTTTGAGTAGAATATATAAATGTTCAATTCTTTAATGTAACGTGTCTGGATTTGCATTCTCTGTTTTTTTTTTTTTTGGGCACTTTTTATCCTCAATGTTGTGTACCCTGTAACGGTAATTATTATAGTCACAATAAAAAAGATTAAGATGAAAAAATAAATCATTAACCTATTAAACTATTAACCCCCTAACCACCACTCATCCATCACAAAGTATCCCCTAACCAATTAACCCCCTAATCGCCACACACCCCATGGCAAAGTACCCTCTAACCTCCTAACAGCTGACACCCCTAACCTATCACCCATTAAGTAAAAAAAAAAAATAACCATTACAAAAAATAGAAAAAAAAATTACCATTACAGAAAATATTTTTTTTTTACCAAAAATAAAAAACAACAACCAGTAAGATCTTTGCTAAAAATAAATTCCCCTTAAAAAGCCCTCCCCTAGAAATACCCGAAACTAACACTAAAACCATACCCTAATAATAGCCCTGAATAGAACATTTGTCGGGCAGTGCCCTAGTTGAAGTGAATAGCTATTTGCAAAAGAAAACCCTGTTCTAAAACCACACCCCCCAAAAAAAACAGTAAAAAAAACTACACTAAACATTGCACTGATAAGGGCATTTTGCAGGGCAGTGCCCTAAAATGATCTTGAGTCTCCAGATAATGGGGCTGAATTATTAAGCTACGAATGGAGCTTGATACCCCTGTTTCCGCATGAGTCTTCAGGTTCGATGAAAGCATCAGTAATGGAGGTCTAAAAAAGAGGTCCGGGAGGGACAGGATAGGGGTTAATAACTTTATTTAGGTTGCAGCGGGGTCTGAGAGCAGCGGGATAGGGGTTAATAGCTTGATTTAGGTTGCGGCAGGGTCCAGGAGTGGCAGGATAGGGGTTAAACAATTTAGTATAGTGGCGGCGTTTAGTGACAGGGTATAAATAAAGTTGGTAAAAAGCCGAATAGACGCAAAA